>NC_090252.1:11264859-11304859 GCF_037325665.1 Littorina saxatilis | reverse complement strand
GAATCGCTCTACACACACACACAGACAGACAGACAGACGCACATACACCACGACCCTCGTTTCGATTCCCCCTCGATGTTAAAATATTTAGTCAAAACTTGACTAAATATAAACAAGTCGCGTAAGGCGAAAATACAATATTTAGTCAAGTAGCTGTCGAACTCACAGAATGAAACTGAACGCAATGCCATTTTTCAGCAAGACCGTAGACTCGTAGCATCGTCAGTCCACCGCTCATGGCAAAGGCAGTGAAATTGACAAGAAGAGCGGGGTAGCAGTTGCGCTAAGAAGGATAGCACGCTTTTCTGTACCTCTCTTTGTTTTAACTTTCTGAGCGTGTTTTTAATCCAAACATATCATATCTATATGTTTTTGGAATCAGGAACCGACAAGGAATAAGATGAAAGTGTTTTTAAATTGATTTGGACAATTTAATTTTGATAATAATTTTTATATATTTAATTTTCAGAGCTTGTTTTTAATCCGAATATAACATATTTATATGTTTTTGGAATCAGCAAATGATGGAGAATAAGATAAACGTAAATTTGGATCGTTTTGAAAATTTTTATTTTTTTTTACAATTTTCAGATTTTTAATGACCAAAGTCATTAATTAATTTTTAAGCCACCAAGCTGAAATGCAATACCGAACCCCGGGCTTCGTCGAAGATTACTTGACCAAAATTTCAACCAATTTGGTTGAAAAATGAGGGCGTGACAGTGCCGCCTCAACTTTCACGAAAAGCCGGATATGACGTCATCAAAGACATTTATCCAAAAAATGAAAAAAACGTTCGGGGATTTCATACCCAGGAACTCTCATGTCAAATTTCATAAAGATCGGTCCAGTAGTTTAGTCTGAATCGCTCTACACACACACACACACACACAGACAGACAGACGCACATACACCACGACCCTCGTTTCGATTCCCCCTCGATGTTAAAATATTTAGTCAAAACTTGACTAAATATAAAAAGGCAGATCGGAGCAGAAACTTAATACAAGTGGATGCGGCGGCGCAGACGACGACGATAATTATGATGATGACGACGACGATAATGATGATGTTGATGATGATAAATAATGATACATGATGATACATGATGATAAATTATGAAGATGATGATGATGATGACGATGATGATGATGACGACGACGACGACGACGATGATGATGATGATGATGATGATGATGATGATGATGATGATGATGATGATGATGATGATGATGATGATAACGATGACGACGATGATGATGATGATGATAATTATGATGATTACGACGACGCTGCTGCTGACCACGATGATGACGATGATGACGACGATGATGATGATGATGACGATGATGATGATGATGATGATGATGATGATGATGATGATGATGATGATGATGATGATGATGATGATGATGATGATGATGATGATGATGATGATGATGATGATTGATGATTGATGATTGATGATGATGATTGATGATGATTGATGATGATTGATGATGATTGATGATGATTGATGATGATGATGATGATGATGATGATGATGATGATGATGATGATGATGATGATGATGATGATGATGATGGTGATGATGATGATGATGATGATGATGACGACGACGACGACGATGATGATGATGAAGATTACGATGATGATGATGATGATGATGATGATGATGATGATGATGATGATGATGATGATGATGATGATGATGATGATGATGATGATGATGATGATGATGATGATGATGATGATGATGATGATGACTACCACGACCACGACCACGACCACGACGACCACGACGACCACGACGACCACGACCACGACCACGACCACGACCACGACCACGACGACGACCACGACGACGACCACGATGATGATGATGATGATGATGATGATGATGATGATGATGATGATGATGATGATGATGATGATGATGATGATGATGATGATGATGATGATGATGATGATGATTACGACGACGACGACGACGCTGCTGCTGCTGCTGCTGCTGCTGCTGTTGCTGCTGCGGCTGCTGCTGCTGCTGCTGCTGTTGATGATGATGATGATGATGATGATGATGATGATGATGATGATGATGATGATGATGATGATGATGATGATGATGATGATGATGATGATGATGATGATGATGATGATGATGATGATGATGATGATGATGATGATGATAAGAACGAGCTTTTATGTCTTTATTTTGAACCGTACCAGTTTATATGCTCTGCATTTGTATTTTTTGACAATGATACATGTATTATGTTTTTGTGCAGGGTAGCTATGGTCCTGATTCAAAAAGGGAGACTCTTTATCTTTCTGCAATCGTTCCTGATCCAATTGGACAATGTATACGCCCACAATCCAATCACCTGTGTTGCTGGGACAAGCTATGTTGAACAAGCTTCAAATGTCACATGTTATTTCCACAAAGACATCGCAGCCAATAAGACAGCCATCAGCGTGGTCATGGTCCCGACTACAAATAAGAAAGATAAAGAAGGTAAATAATGTTTTGCATTGAGGGTAATGGTTATTATAATGAGGTGCCCGTTACATGAACAAACTAAGTTCCAAGGGAAATAACGATGCCAAATTTAAAGTATCTGCATGCGCTGTACGGGTACCCTCTCTACATGACTTGAATGTTACTCTGTGATCTTAAACGCACATTTAACGAAAAATGTAGTTTAGGAAGCAGCTCTTCTTGTGTGACGCTGAAAGTGATTAGTGTTGTTACACAAAACTAGCTGATCAGAGAAACGATGCACTGATATAAAAACACTTAGATTGTTTTTTTTGGTTCGTTGTGTTTGCTGGTTTAAAGATAGTTTAATGCCATAATGAAATGGTACAATACATGACGAGGACATTTAACATCATCAACAATTGTTTTGTTTTTGTTATTCACTTGATATGCAGACCTCATCACATCAACAACCCTATCAGTGTAGCATCGCGAAGGGAACGCAGAACAAGAAGAAGACATGCAGGAGTGTATTAAACCTTTTGTGTTTATAATTCCACTTTACAGAAAGGGATGTGATCCAATGCTCCTGGGCGAAGCTTGCCACGAAACCCGAATGCCTTGTGTCAGAAGGGTACACGTTTAACTATGAAGTCACAGATCGGCTGACTGTTGAGATTCCATCCACCACAGCTAACTTTGCTGGCGTCTACTCGTGTCATATTGTCCCACCAAACGGAGCAACATTCGAGACGTGTGAACTCATCGTGAACGGTAATACCACACTAGATAAGTTAATTTACCCAGTAGTGTGTATTTGTTTATTCTGTAAATACCTTCGTGGTAGTCCTGGATATCTATGGAAGTGCGCAATACATCGCTGCAATAATTGTTCTTTAAAGAAAAGAAGAAGCACACATAAACAATCGGATAAAAAGGAGGAGGAGGAAGAGGAGGAGGCAGGGGAGGGGGGGATATTACAAATAATAAAGAACGTCTTTTTGTTTGTTTGTTTTAATTTATAGAAAAACAGTAACTGTTTAAAGCATCAACAACAAACGCATATGAATTTGTATTTACTATATCTGTTTATGCTTAGCTGATTTGTGTACTGATTGTTTTTGTTATATAGCTAGTATTTAAATGGATTTTCTAACACATACATGAAACATATATATATATGTGTGTGAGTGCATGTATGTATACGCGTGTTATTATGCAGAGAAAAATACAGAAGTTAGCGGGACATCAAGTGTACAACCTCCTCAAGAAGGAGTGGCGTCCGCAGGTAAGCCACATACAATACATTTGGAATCAGTGCAGACCGTCTCATGTTTAGCTGACACACACGTTTCATTCACGTGTAAATGGCGGGGAAATAGCTCAGTCGGTAGCGGCGCTGGCTTCTAAACCAGTTGTGGCTATCGGCGTGGGTTCGAACCCCACGTTCGGCGAGGGATTTATTTCCCAGAGTCAACTTTGTGCAGACTCTCATTGGTGTCCGAACATCCCCGTGTGCACGCATGCGCACGATAAAGAACCCAAGTTCACAGCGAAAGTCTCAGGGCTTGGAAACATGAATACACGCATGCAGGAAAAAAAAAATGGGTAGCGCCGTACACTGTATGGCAGCTCGCTTTCCACAGGGAGAAAACAGCCCGAATGTCCCTGAGGATAACCTCACAGGATTATATGAATCGTATCCCTTACAATACAAAACAATACAATACAATACAATAACTTTATTAATCTCTAAAAGAGAAATTGCATTGCTGAGCTTTTGTGTCCGTAATAAAACATACATAAAACATCCCTTATCCCTTAATACAGTACAACCTGCCCTATCAATAACGACCACCTTCCCGCTACGACCAGCCCAAAGGATGCCTGGCTAGTTATTTTCTATATAATTCATCTTTTCATAGAGATCACTGTCTTTGACGACCACTTTGGGTTGGTCCCTTGAGTGTTCGTTATGGACAGGCTCGACTGTACCAACAATAAACCACTTTGAGACATGTAAGATCAGGTCAAAGTTCTTAAATGTTTAAATAATTTTATGTTTCTTGTTTTGTGGTTGTTGTTTTTTTTACACATTTTTGTATCCGCTACATTCTTTGTAAACATGAATCAAAACGGTGTATGCATGTGTGTGTGTGTGTGTGTGTGTGTGTGTGTGTGTGTGTGTGTGTGTGTGTATGTGTGTGTGTGTGTGTGTGTGTATGTGTGTGTGTGTGTGTGTGTGTGTGTGTGTGTGTGTGTGTGTACCCATTTTTCCACAGGTTTGGTTGCCTAAATCACCATAAGGCAACCATCCACACGTGGATGGCAACCTAAACTCTGGATGGCAACCTAATTGTGTGGATGGTCGCTTTATTTAACACCGTTAAATTGACTTTTTTGACGGAAAGAATGTCATAACAATGTTCAAAATGACATTCTTTCCGTCCTCTGTGGATGGTCGCTTCATTTAACACCGTTAAATTGACTTTTTTTGACGGAAAGAATGTCATAACAATGTTCAAAATGACACTCTTTCCGTCCTCTATAGGCGACGAAATAGGTCAAATTTTGTGCATTTTTTAGAGCAAAATTCTTCGATGCCGGACCGAGTACTGCACCCAGTGCTGTTGTAGTGCAAGTGCACTAGAAAGGCACTGCACCCAGTGCCGCCTCTTAGGTAACCATCCACACTTTAGGTGTGTGTGTGTGCGTCAATGCGTGTATGCGTGTCTCTCTGTCTGTCTGCCTTCCTGTCTTCGTCTTTTTTCGTTCGGGGGTTAAAAACAAAGCAGTGAGGTTCATGTTCATGGTGCATTCAGTTCCAGAGTGCCCGACAGGGATCATGACCGCTATTCTTACCGTGCTCGTCCTACTGACTCTTCTTGTCCATGGCCTGTGCTGGTACATGTGCGCCTGGAAGAATGAATGGCAACTGTCGAGGTTGTGCTTTAGGTATGTTCAATTTACAACAATATTAAGTAATACGCTTGGAATTAGGAATAAATTTATGTTATGATTACTTTTATGTATTTATTTATTTAAACATATTAGTTTACTGATAAGGTTTATTGGTTTAAAAATGTACACATTTGACAGAGAAAAGAAAAGACATATGAAGAAGGTTTGCTCCAAGCCACACACACAAAAAAAATAAACACACAAAAAAAAAAATAAGGCAAAAAAATAATTGTAGTAGCAAACCTGCATGCAACTGAGGTTAAAAAAAAAAAAGAGAAAAAAAAAAAGTAATACACTTGTTTTAAGGAGGGGCGGGGGTTGGTGGTTGGGCGGATGCTACATCGTTTACGAGAAGAATTATGTTTGAAGCAAAATCGTGTTATATTGGTTCTGTGGAAGCTCGAAACGCATTTTTATACAGCATTTCTTCATATTTGCACTTTGGAGAAATAATGGTTAAAGATTTCAGTGATTTGAGTCAAACATTTAACATGTTTAATATTGCAAATGATACTGTTGCTGTTATGAGAATAAGCGAATTCAAACAATGTATTAAAACAAATGTAAAAGAAAGGTATCCCTGTTTATTAGTGTGTCTAAAACACGCGGGGGCACGCGGGGACACGCGGGGACACGCGGGGACACGCGGGGACACGCGGGGACACGCGGGGACACACGGGGACACACGGGGACGGTGAATTAGCACGCCGGGACGTTATATAATAACATTCTGACTATCCTTTATGTATTTCTAAAAAAAAAAAAAACTTTTTTTTTTTTACTTAATATTTTTTTTTTTTTTTTTTTTTTTTTTTTTGGGTCAGAATGTTATAAAATAACGTCCCCGCGTGCTATTTAACCGTCCCCGCGTGCAGTAAAACTGTCCTCGCGTGTCCCCGCGTGTCCCCGCGTGTCCCCGCGTGTTTTAGACACTGTCTAAAACACGCGGGGACACGCGGGGACACGCGGGGACACGCGGGGACACACGGGGACACACGGGGACGGTGAATTAGCACGCCGGGACGTTATATAATAACATTCTGACTATCCTTTATGTATTTCTAAAAAAAAAAAAATTTTTTTTTTTACTTAATATTTTTTTTTTTTTTTTTTTTTTTTTTGGTCAGAATGTTATAAAATAACGTCCCCGCGTGCTATTTAACCGTCCCCGCGTGCAGTAAAACTGTCCTCGCGTGTCCCCGCGTGTCCTCGCGTGTCCCAGCGTGTCCCCGCGTGTTTTAGACAGTGTCTAAAACACGCGGGGACACACGGGGACACACGGGGACACACGGGGACACACGGGGACGGTGAATTAGCACGCCGGGACGTTATATAATAACACTCTGACTATCCTTTATGTATTTCTAAAAAAAAAAAAAAAGTTTTTTTTTTACTTAATATTTTTTTTTTTTTTTTTTTTTTTTTTTGGTCAGAATGTTATAAAATAACGTCCCCGCGTGCTATTTAACCGTCCCCGCGTGCAGTAAAACTGTCCTCGCGTGTCCCTGCGTGTCCCCGCGTGTCCCCGCGTGTCCCCGCGTGTCCCCGCGTGTTTTAGACACTGTCTAAACACGCGGGGACACGCGGGGACACGCGGGGACACGCGGGGACACACGAGGACACACGGGGACGGTGAATTAGCACGCCAGGACGTTATATAATAACATTCTGACTATCCTTTATGTATTTCTAAAAAAAAAAAAAATTTTTTTTTTTACTTAATATTTTTTTTTTTTTTTTTTTTTTTTTTTTTGGTCAGAATGTTATAAAATAACGTCCCCGCGTGCTATTTAACCGTCCCCGCGTGCAGTAAAACTGTCCTCGCGTGTCCCCGCGTGTCCCCGCGTGTCCCCGCGTGTCCCCGCGTGTTTTAGACACTGTCTAAAAGACGCGGGGACACGCGGGGACACGCGGGGACACGCGGGGGCACACGGGGACACACGGGGACGGTGAATTAGCACGCCGGGACGTTATATAATAACATTCTGACTATCCTTTATGTATTTCTAAATAAATAGACACTGTCTAAAACACGCGGGGACACGCGGGGACACGCGGGGACACGCGGGGACACACGAGGACACACAGGGACGGTGAATTAGCACGCCAGGACGTTATATAATAACATTCTGACTATCCTTTATGTATTTCTAAAAAAAAAAAATTTTTTTTTTACTTAATATTTTTTTTTTTTTTTTTTTTTTTTTTTTTTTTGGTCAGAATGTTATAAAATAACGTCCCCGCGTGCTATTTAACCGTCCCCGCGTGCAGTAAAACTGTCCTCGCGTGTCCCCGCGTGTCCCCGCGTGTCCCCGCGTGTCCCCGCGTGTTTTAGACACTGTCTAAAAGACGCGGGGACACGCGGGGACACGCGGGGACACGCGGGGACACACGGGGACACACGGGGACGGTGAATTAGCACGCCGGGACGTTATATAATAACATTCTGACTATCCTTTATGTATTTCTAAAAAAAAAAAAAAATTTTTTTTTTACCTAATATTTTTTTTTTATTTTTTTTTTTTTTTTGGTCAGAATGTTATAAAATAACGTCCCCGCGTGCTATTTAACCGTCCCCGCGTGCAGTAAAACTGTCCTCGCGTGTCCCCGCGTGTCCCCGCGTGTCCCCGCGTGTCCCCGCGTGTTTTAGACACTGTCTAAAACACGCGGGGACACGCGGGGACACGCGGGGACACGCGGGGACACACGGGGACACACGGGGACGGTGAATTAGCACGCCGGGACGTTATATAATAACATTCTGACTATCCTTTATGTATTTCTAAAAAAAAAAAAAATTTTTTTTTTTTACTTTATATTTTTTTTTTTTTTTTTTTTTTTTTTTTTTGGTCAGAATGTTATAAAATAACGTCCCCGCGTGCTATTTAACCGTCCCCGCGTGCAGTAAAACTGTCCTCGCGTGTCCTCGCGTGTCCCCGCGTGTCCCCGCGTGTCCCCGCGTGTCCCCGCGTGTCCCCGCGTGTCCCCGCGTGTCCCCGCGTGTTTTAGACACTGTCTAAAACACGCGGGGACACGCGGGGACACGCGGGGACACGCGGGGACACGCGGGGACACACGGGGACACACGGGGACGGTGAATTAGCACGCCGGGACGTTATATAATAACATTCTGACTATCCTTTATGTATTTCTAAAAAAAAAAAAAATTTTTTTTTTACTTAATATTTTTTTTTTTTTTTTTTTTTTTTTTTTTTTGGTCAGAATGTTATAAAATAACGTCCCCGCGTGCTATTTAACCGTCCCCGCGTGCAGTAAAACTGTCCTCGCGTGTCCCCGCGTGTCCCCGCGTGTCCCCGCGTGTTTTAGACACTGTCTAAAAGACGCGGGGACACGCGGGGACACGCGGGGACACGCGGGGACACACGGGGACACACGGGGACGGTGAATTAGCACGCCGGGACGTTATATAATAACATTCTGACTATCCTTTATGTATTTCTAAAAAAAAAAAAAAATTTTTTTTTTTACCTAATTTTTTTTTTTTTTTTTTTTTTTTTTTGGTCAGAATGTTATAAAATAACGTCCCCGCGTGCTATTTAACCGTCCCCGCGTGCAGTAAAACTGTCCTCGCGTGTCCCCGCGTGTCCCCGCGTGTCCCCGCGTGTCCCCGCGTGTTTTAGACAGTGTCTGAAACACGCGGGGACACGCGGGGACACGCGGGGACACACGGGGACACACGGGGACGGTGAATTAGCACGCCAGGACGTTATATAATAACATTCTGACTATCCTTTATGTATTTCTAAAAAAAAAAAAATTTTTTTTTTTTACTTTATATTTTTTTTTTTTTTTTTTTTTTTTTTTTTGGTCAGAATGTTATAAAATAACGTCCCCGCGTGCTATTTAACCGTCCCCGCGTGCAGTTAAACTGTCCTCGCGTGTCCCCGCGTGTCCCCGCGTGTTTCAGACAGTGTCTAAAACACGCGGGGACACGCGGGGACACGCGGGGACACGCGGGGACACGCGGGGACACACGGGGACACACGGGGACGGTGAATTAGCACGCCGGGACGTTATATAATAACATTCTGACTTACCTTTATGTATTTAAAAAAAAAAAAACTTTTTTTTTTTTACTTAATATTTTTTTTTGTGGTCAGAATGTTATAAAATAACGTCCCCGTGGGCTATTTAACCGTCCCCGCGTGCTGTAAAACTGTCCCCGCGTGTCCCCGCGTGTCCCCGCGTGTTTTAGACACTGTCCCCGCGATGCAGTAATGGCCATCAATGTTGCCATCAATGTTTAAAGATCAGCTCGTTATTAAAGTGTTTCTTTGTATGTATATCTACTTAACATACAACTGGGTTGAAGTACCGTAAATGTAACGTTTTGTTTCGTCATAATTCAACGGGTGGTTTTTTTATTGATCATTAACGTGGTATGTTGGCAGTTTATTGATATGTTGATTTCATTCTGACGTAACGTTTGCGGATGTGTTTTCAAGTGTTCTGTGTATGTGTGTGTGTGCTCTCATCAGCAGCAGCTTCCCTCAAAAAGGGTTCTTGATGATTGCAAATTTTTACCTCAAAATGTATGTTTTTTGTTCATTTTGTTTTCATTTCTTGTGTAAAACAAAATTATCAAATACTCAAGCATCGTGTAGCTTCATCACAAATAAGTCAATCAAAACGTTTCGTTTGAGAACTGACAGTTTGCTTGGTCAGTGTTATTTGTGCGTGTGAATTATTGGGGCATTTGATTTACATATCTGAATATGTTGCATAGTATGCACAAGATGTATGACATTATCCGGGCTTCAGTGTGTGTGTGTGCGTGTGTCTGTGTGTCTGTGTGTGTGTGTGTGTGTGTGTGTGTGTGTGTGTGTGTGTGTGTGTGTGTGTGTGTGTGTCAGGTTTTCTTCTGAGATATTAGGGCTTATCAAATCGGAGATCGTTCATGCCGTAAACAGCCATTTCTGGCTGCAAGGGATCGTGTTAAAGACACACCGTTTAAGTCTGATGGATTATTATTATCCTGGTCTACTCACTGTCATTCTCCTACTCCGAACCTGACTGCCGTGATTTGATATCATCAAAGAATGACAGACACTATCGACAAAACCTCAAAACGTTATGTCACAGACAAGAGTGGCGAGAGAAAGAGAGAGAGAGAGAGAGAGGGAGAGAGAGAGAGAGAGATAGATGTCACTTTTAACAAAACATATACAAAGATAAAGAATTAGAGACAAAGAAAGAGAGACTGAGAGAGAGCAAGAGAGAGAGAGAGAGAGAGAGAGAGAGAGAGGGGGGAAAGAGAGAGTGTGTATGTATGTGTGCGTGCGTGTGTGTGTGTGTGTGTGTGTGTTCGTGTTCGTGTGTGTGTGCGACACTGGTGAACTCAGAACATCTTCCTATCATCACGTAACTTAGTTAGTGCGGAGAACAGACAGAGTTCAAGAACAAGGCGATATTTTTATTTTTTCAAAAAGGAAGGAAGAAAGGCCATGCAACACACAAAGCCATGGGTGACATTTACCTTGGGTCCTTACGAAAAAGAGCAGCACAAACACATTTTAACTTCACGCAATTCTTATTTTATTTGAACGGAATCGTACTCTTGCAGCAGTCACAAAAAAAGAAACAAAAATGGGTAAACACTGATTCTCAAACATTCACTCAGACATAATACATATTATACACCTATATAAAGAATGTAACAAATGCTTCAGTAATTTCAGACGATGATGGGGTAACGACAATGTATTCGAACGTAGTGGTTCACTTACATCAAACACATAAACAAAAGATCAGTAAGGTGGATACTGATTTTGAAGCATTCACTCACAGGCACAACAAAACATAGACTGTTACAAATACTTCATTAATTACAGACTGAATTGGTTAATGTTAATAAGACAATTGTTTCCGTTTTTATTAGCTACATCACAAAAAAACATGTAATCTGAGGTAAAAGTTCGCAATCATCAAGAACCTTTTTGAAGGGAAGCTGCTGCTGATGAGTGCACATACACATACACAGAACACTTAAAAACACATCCGCAATAGTTACGTCAGAAATAAATCAAAATACTGATAAACTGCCAACAAACCCACGTTAACGTTAAAAACAACCGTTGAATTATGACGAAACAAAACTTTACATGTCCGGTACTTCAACCCAGTTGTATGTTTAGTAGACTTACAAAGAAACACTTTAAAAATGAGCTGATCATTAAACATCGATGGCCATAACTGTATCGCCAACAGCATGCAAGTGTGACAATTTTGAAATAAGTTCACACACACACACACACACACACACACACACACACACACACACACACACACACACACACACACACACACACACACACACACACACACACACACATATGAATCACGCACACAAATCACACACTCATATCATCCAAACACACACTCACACACACATAAACACCCCACTCCCTTACACCACACAAACACACACACACACACACACACACACACACACATACACACACACACACACACACGCGCGAGAAAAAAGGTCGAAATGAGTGGATGACGTCATTAACGTAAAAACATCGTGACGTCGTCTAATTGCGCGAACATACAGCAGTAGTCTCGGAAATTCTACCCCAACAAAGCGGCACTGGGTGGCGTTGAATCAAAAATCGAAGATCCCACCAATCACTGTATATTAGTTAGTAGGCCTATGTTCCCAATTTGTGGTGAACTTCCATCCAGTCTGAGCACAAGATTCCGTCTTTATCATGTATTATGGACATGGACATTTCTCAAGTCGATCTTATTATGCGTTCTTGGGATCTTAGACGAGGAACCAAATCGAACAAAAAAATCTGTAATGCTGCGTCGCCCAAAACAAATAACGGTTTTGGGTGTGACGAAAAAAAGAACAGAGCCGGAGCGCTATGTAATTTATAGGCAGTTCTTCCAAACCCATTTAAAAAATATGACACTACCAGCCTGTTTCCGCAGATTGAGCCAGAATGTTTTGTTTTGGCAAATCGACGTTGCAGTTCCGGAGCAAATGATCTACATTTCTTTGCGAATTTGCGTTCAAACGTGGTTTTTTTCTCTCCATAATATAGCAATGCACAGCTCGAAAATATGACCAAGAACAAATCTACGGTACTTCGAAGAAAGAAGAATAACAACATTATTGTCCAATACGACTTGCAATTTACCGTGTGCGCTGTACAATCTCCCTACCTTTAAAGCAGACATAAAGCAGACCTCTTCATTTTCTTCCAAGGGGGAAATCGTTGGTCATAAAGTCTTGCAGGACCCAAACATACCTCTGCACGCTCACTTTTCTTTTCATAATTATGTTGCTTCGCAAAAATAAAATGTCATTGGTTTTCTCAACTTGTTATCAGTCAAAATTACCGAAGAACACAGAACTGGGAAATGACACTGATTGAAATACGAAAGATCTTCGACGGAGACGAAAGTTATAAATGACATGTGGTCACACCTAACTCGAGAACTAAGCGTCGCTCAGAACCAGCGCCCTTCCATTACTAAGTTAAGGAGTTTAATGCACAGTCGGTACTCCCGGGCAAATTTGATTTCATTTGACAGACACATGCATATAATAGTCTCTGAAACAACCTTTCTAGGTACCCAAAAGTGGCAGCAGCTATACACAATTTTAAGGCAAAGTAGACGTATTATTTTGAAAAATGCACTTCAGAACAAAAACTTTGTTGCAAAAATGTCAATACCAGTTTAACCGCAGACAGCAGAGTAAATATTTCTGAGAGAACTATCAAGTAATTGAAAGTACCTGTAATGATATAGCTCATTTGCAGAAAGTGTGAGAGTTCAGTTCCGAAGTACACCCCCTAATTTTGTAAGTCAAACTTATTATGCCATGAAAGCATTTTAAGAGGCACTATTACAGGTAAGGGTCGAGGATAATACACCGGATGTCTAAAACAAAGGTCAGTGGTGTTCGCATACAGGCAGCAGTGACTCGGGACAGAGAATAGTTGCAAGCAACAAGTGCCGCCGACCACTTTCTTTCCTTCAAGCCGGAAAGGAGCGATATGAATAAATTAACAAGTGACCTTACGCTAGGCCTGCGCAGTGCAATGGGCTATGGTATCATATCACAGGTGCACGTTTGGTTGGATGGTTATCACCGAATCGCTGTCAATGACAGCAACGTAGACGGCGCATCGCATCACGTGTGCCTTCTACGAAATCGCTACTGGGATTGGTCTTAAGTAAATTCCACAGGTCCAATGAAAAGTACCGTACTCGTCGTCATACAGACTGGAGTGCCGCGACAATTGGGTGGAAGTAACTTGGGCGGTGCATCATATCAGGGTATTTTTATAAGGCACGGCCTTATCCTAATTCGCCAAGACGCGGGGTGGACTGACACGATATCCACATATCCAATGAAAACACGTGCAAGTACGAACAGCATTCGTCGAGTTGAAAACTGGAGTGCCGCGAAACAAGCGGGTGACGCTGAGTAGGTGCAGGTCTCGTGAAAGAGCCAATCAGACAGCGATACCAACAGTAGACAACGATTCTACTGTCGACCAATAACCAGTACGTAATGATATTACTTCTTATGTTAATGCTAACTAGGAATCTTCCTTATTCTGCTAGTAAGATTTAGTAAGTGTGTGTGTGTGTGTGTGTGTGTGTCTGTGTGTGTGTGTGTGTGTGTCTGTGTGTGTGTGTGTGTGTGTGTGTCTGTGTGTCTGTCTGTGTGTGTGTCTGTGTCTGCGTCTGTGTCTGTATGTGTGTTTGTACCGGCACGGTTGGCCTAGTGGTAAGGCGTCCGCCCCGTGATCGGGAGGTCGTGGGTTCGAACCCCGGCCGGGTCATACCTAAGACTTTAAAATTGGCAATCTAGTGGCTGCTCCGCCTGGCGTCTGGCATTGTGGGGTTAGTGCTAGGACTGGTTGGTCCGGTGTCAGAATAATGTGACTGGGTGAGACACGAAGCCTGTGCTGCGACTTCTGTCTTGTGTGTGGCGCACGTTATATGTCAAAGCAGCACCGCCCTGATATGGCCCTTCGTGGTCGGCTGGGCGTTAAGCAAACAAACAAACAAAAAATGTGTGTTTGTGGTTTTACCGACAAATGGGGACGATTGTCACTGTACAGCAGTGAAATGGGGACGCTACCGTTAAATGGGGACGTGCGACCCCATTAGACTCGATTTGCGCAGATTGAGCGACCCCATTTGACTGCTGCCCAGCATCCCTGGGCGGGGATATAGTTCAGTTGGTAGCGCGCTGGATTTGTATTCAGTTGGCCGCTGTCAGCGTGAGTTCGATCCCAGGTTCGGCGGAAATTTATTTCAGAGTCAACTTTGTGTGCAGACTCTCTTCGGTGTCCGAACCCTCCCCCCGTGTACACTACATTGGGTGTGTACGTTAACGATCCCACGATTGACAAAAGGGTCTTTCCTGTCAAAATTGCTTAGGCACAGTTAATAATTGTCTACCTATACCCGTGTGACTTGGAATAATAGGCCGTGAAAGGTAAATATGCGCCGAAATGGCTGCAATCTACTGGCCGTATAAAATTTCATCTCACACGGCATCACTGCAGAGCGCCTAGAACTATACCCACGGAATATGCGCGATATAAGCCTCATTAATTGAAGCCTCATTGATTGATTGATCCCTGTGGACAAACGGACTTGATTTTCACACACATTTTTACACACATTTTAGCTCTGCACTTTGTGGTCGGCTCTACTAAACCATTTGTGATTGTTATCATGTGACTTCAAATGACTTTACAAATACTGTTTTCATCATAATTAAGTTTCTAGTGTTAAGTATGAACCGCGTAGGTGCCTTCTTGTTACTATTTATTTTAATAAAAGTCATAATACTACCAAGATAGTGGAGAAGCTTCATATTTCTTGTCTATCTCTCTCGGACACACTAACACACACGTACGAAGTAGCCTACCTTATGTTGTGTTATTTCTGTTGAAGAATGGGGGGGGGGGGGGGGGTGAAGAGAGAGAGATAAGGATAAATGGTGGACAGTGATATCACTGATACACATTGCCCGTTGTGTTCTGAATGGTCTAAAAAGCAAAGCCTTCTATAAAAAATATATATATATATAAAAGATAAGCAACACGTAGCCTCGGAAGCAAGTGGACTTACAGTACTTGGTTTTACCAAAATATTTGGAAGAAGTGTTCTCAAGAAAAATGAAACAGTGGAAATAACACTACGACCTTGCACAAAGTGGAAATAAAGAATGGACATAGGGGTCGAAAGAGAGAGAGAGAGAGAGAGAGAGAGAGAGAGAGAGAGAGAGAGAGAGAGAGAGAGAGAGAGAGAGAGAGAGAGAGAGAGAGAGAGAGAGAGAGAGAGAGAGAGAGAGAGAGAACTCAGAACTGTTTATTGTACTAAGGCAACAAACTCATATAGAAGCCAAGGGGAATGCAACATAACACATACTACCAAAAGTCGAAATCGAAGTACAAAGTTTGCTGAAAACCGAAGCATGTAGCATGTACAATCGCGATCATTTCTCGCTGTTGGAAGTCCAAAAACGATTCTGTGAGCACATGTGGAAAAAGAGAGAGAGAGGGAGAAAGTGAGAGAGGCACACAGAGGCAGATAGAGAGAGAGAGAGAGAGAGAGAGAGAGAGAGAGAGAGAGAGAGAGAGAGATAGAGAGAGAGAGGGAGAGAAAAAAAGTGAGAGAGAGAGAGAGACAGGCACACAGAGGCAGATAGAGAGATAAAGAGAGAGAGAGAGAGATAGAGAGAGAGAGAGGGAGAGAGAGAGAGTGAGAGAGAGAGAGAGAGAGAGAGAGAGAGAGAGAGAGAGAGAGAGAGAGAGAGAGAGAGAGAGAGAGAGAGAGACGTAAGACGTAAGACGTAAGACATTTTATTGATTAAACACACAAGGTTCATTTCAACGGGGTGTGGGGAGGGGGGGGGGGGGTCAGTAATACATGCCGTGTGTTTGTATTTATGGACAATAACCCGGTTTTATCTCTTTCTCTCTAACATATACTCAAACGAACGCACGCACGCTCTCACTCTCTCTCACTCTCTTTCTCTTAAACCTAAAGACATATCCAGCGCATGAATTAACAATATGGAAAGGTGCAACGACAAAAAAGTTTTCAATGCTAACATACATTATCGGCTTTCAATCATGCTTTAGGCCTAAAAAAAAAAAATAGGTGTGGTTACGGTAACCCGACCTACCCTATTTTTAGGAGCCGACCCTATAACTTTTTATTACATTTGTCAACAAAACAAACAAAAAACGAGTGCAGAAAACGCAATGAAAGCGAAAGCGCCCGAGTCGCACACTTATTTCCCTGTCAAGTAGGTTTAATTTGTACACATTAGAAAAAAAAGTTTTAAAAAAAAAAGTGATTGCCTACCTTCCTACCCTATTTTGTTTGGCTATGTTACCGCAACCACACCTATTTTTTTTTTTTTTGCCTTATCGTTCCACGGCACAATCTCTCTCTCTCTCTCCCTCTCTCTCTCCCTCTCTCTCTCTCTCTCCCCCCCCTCTCTCTCTCTCTCTCTCTCTCTCTCTCTCTCTCTCTCTCTCTCTCTCTCTCTCTCTCTCTCTCTCTCCTCAAGTCGATATATCTCTGCAACAGTACTGTTTTTTTTGACTATTTCTGCTCTTACTGTTATCGAGTTTTATATCAACCTTTAATCTGTTTCTCGTTTGTACGACAAACAGCTTATTCACCAGATATCCTACATGGATTATCTTTCTCAATTTAATCTTGGATTTTAATCTCCTTCGCGTTTGAAACACGAACGGCTCAGCATGATAGAGATTTGAAGTTAGAATTACTACTGTTTTTCGCTAACAGATATGGCTGTGTTTGGGCAAGATGCATAACGCTTGCTTCAAATTAATGCACATTTATAATGGGGTTTAAGTGAGATTGTTTATGTTTCCTACTTTAACGAATGTTTTCAGATTTTCAACAAAAGAACGTTGTGCCTGCTATATATAGTTTGTAACCAAAGAGCATTTATCTATTTATTTTCGGGGTGTGTGTGTGTGTGTGTGTGTGTGTGTGTGTGTGTGTGTGTGTGTGTGTGTGTGTGTGTGTGTGTGTGGATGTGTGTGTGTGTGTGTGTGTGTGTGTGTGTGTGTGTGTGTGTGTGTCTTTCTGCTTTCTTGTGATTGTTTTGATCTGAGTTACATTCATTACTTTGTTTTACTTTTCAGAAACATGGCCACTTTGATAAAAAATATCCACACACAAAATATTATTGTAATTATGATTAATAATAAAACAAAGACAGCCAATCAAAAAAAGTCTCATTCTCTTTGTTCCATGAGGGGGGGGAAGAGAGAGAGAGACAGAGAGAGAGAAAGTGAGAGAGAGAGAGAGAGAGAGAGAGAGAGAGAGAGAGAGAGAGAGAGAGAGAGAGAGAGAGAGAGAGAGAGAGAGAGAGAGAGAGAATTGAATTGAACTTTATTTAACAAGGATTAAGATTTAAGGCTAAGTCTTTTCTTACAATCTGTCCTTGGGACGCATAGACACACAATTATATAATTAAAAAATAAAAAAAATAAAAAAGTTAACCAACAAAGGGAGGTCGGAAAACTTCAGCACGTGATAATACGGAGATTTAATAAACGAAACGTCGGGACGTTTCGTTTTGAAGTCGTGGTAAACGTCATCATTTCGTGAGTCTCTCGCTGGAAAGGTGAAGGTCAACTGAAACGGAACGTGGAACGTCAAAACGCAGTCACGTTTTCCACCCCCAAAAAACGAACAATATTTCGTCAACTTTTGTGAGTATTTTTGCACACTAACAGTTTTATTTGTTGGCCATTTTATGCATTGCTAGATTCATCAACCCTTTCACAGTCTTTCAGCGCTGAGAATGTGTTCATTGGAGGTAGACAACTGTTGTGAACTGAAATATTTTGAAGGGTGCTGATCCTGGTACATTTATCCAACTTCATGGTGAAGAAAGCAAATGGCGAAGCAGAAGTAGGTCATCGCATCGAATTTTTATTCTGGCTTCGTATGTGATTTTGTATAAACAAAGTCTGTGTGATTTATTTGGACTGAAAATAATCAAAGTATGCCCGATTCTGGACCACCTCCTAGGTTTTTTTTTCCCCATTCTGATCGAGGACAGACGTGATAATTTCACTTGAAGATTTATCGCCCTTCCTTCATTCCGAAACGAAACGTGAATACATCTAAATCTTGTCTGTGGCCTATGCCGTCTCGTTTCACGTTCCGTTTCGCGGGGTGACTCATTCACCAAACGAAACGAGCTGCAAAACGAAACGTGCTGTCTCTTGAATCTCCCTATTATATATAACGTCCCGGCGTGCTAATTCATCGTTCCCGTGTGTCTAAAACACGCGTGTCCCCGCGTGTCCCCGCGTGTCCCCGCGTGTTTTAGACACTGTCTAAAACACGCGGGGACACGCGGGGACATGCGGGGACACGCGAGGACAGTTTTACTGCACGCGGGGACGGTTAAATAGCACGCGGTGACGTTATTTTATAACATTCTGACCACCAAAAAAAAAATATATATAGATATATATATTAAGTAAAAAAAATTTTTTTTTTTTTTTTTAGAAATACATAAAGGATAGTCAGAATGTTATTATATAACGTCCCGGCGTGCTAATTCACCGTCCCCGTGTGTCCCCGTGTGTCCCCGCGTGTCCCCGTGTGTCCCCGCGTGTCCCCGCGTGTTTTAGACACTGTCTAAAACACGCGGGGACACGCGGGGACACGCGGGGACACGCGGGGACACGCGGGGACACGCGAGGACAGTTTTACTGCACGCGGGGACGGTTAAATAGCACGCGGGGACGTTATTTTATAACATTCTGACCCAAAAAAAAAAAAAAAAAAAAAAAAAAAATATTAAGTAAAAAATTTTTTCTTTTTTTTTTAGAAATACATAAAGGATAGTCAGAATGTTATTATATAACGTCCAGGCGTGCTAATTCACCGTCCCCGTGTGTCCCCGTGTGTCCCCGCGTGTCTCCGCGTGTTGTAGACACCCCCTGTAACTAAAACACACACGCGGGGACACGCGGGGACAGTTTAACTGCACGCGGGGACACGCGGGGACGGTGAAATAGCACGGGGGGACGTTATTTTATAACATTCTGAAAAAAAGAAAAAAAAAATTTAATAAATAAATAAGTTAATTTTTTTTTTTTTATTTTTTTTTTTAGAAATACACAAACGATAGTCAGAATGTTTTTATATAACGTCCCGGCGTGCTAATTCACCGTCCCCGTGTGTTCCCGTGTGTCCCCGCGTGTCCCCGCGTGTCCCCGCGTGTTTTAGACACGCGGGGACAGTTTAACTGCACGCGGGGACACGCGGGGACGGTGAAATAGCACGGCGGGACGTTATTTTATAACATTCTGAAAAAAAGAAGAAAACAATTTTTAATAAATAAATAAGTTAATTTTTATTTTTTATTTTATTTTTTTAGAAATACATAAAGGATAGTCAGAATGTTTTTATATAACGTCCCGGCGTGCTAATTCACCGTCCCCCTGTGTCCCCGTGTGTCCCCGCGTGTCCCCGCGTGTCCCCGCGTGTCCCCGCGTGTTTTAGACACCCCCTGTGACTAAAACACGCGGGGACACGCGGGGACAGTTTAACTGCACGCGGGGACACGCGGGGACGGTGAAATAGCACGGGGGACGTTATTTTATAACATTCTGAAAAAAAGGAAAAAAAAAAATTAATAAATAAATAAGTTAATTTTTTTTTTTTTTTTTTTTTTTTTTTAGAAATACACAAAGGATAGTCAGAATGTTTTTATATAACGTCCCGGCGTGCTAATTCACCGTCGCCGTGTGTCCCCGTGTGTCCCCGCGTGTCCCCGCGTGTCCCCGCGTGTCCCCGCGTGTTTTAGACACCCCCTGTGACTAAAACACGCGGGGACACGCGGGGACACGCGGGGACACGCGGGGACACGCGGGGACACGCGGGGACACGCGGGGACACGCGGGGACACGCGGGGACACGCGGGGACACGCGGGGACACACGGGGACACACGGGGACGGTGAATTAGCACGCCGGGACGTTATATAAAAACATTCTGACTATCGTTTGTGTATTTCTAAAAAAAAAAAAAAAAAAAAAAAATTAACTTATTTATTTATTAAAATTTTTTTTTTCTTTTTTTCAGAATGTTATAAAATAACGTCCCCCCGTGCTATTTCACCGTCCCCGCGTGTCCCCCAGTGCAGTTAAACTGTCCCCGCGTGTCCCCGCTTGTCCCCGCGTGTCCCCGCGTGTTCCCGCGTGTCCCCGCGTGTCCCCGCGTGTTTTAGTCACAGGGGGTGTCTAAAACACGCGGGGACACGCGGGGACACGCGGGGACACGCGGGGACACGCGGGGACACGCGGGGACACGCGGGGACACGCGGGGACACGCGGGGATACGCGGGGACACGCGGGGACACACGGGGACACACGGGGACGGTGAATTAGCACGGCGGGACGTTATTTTATAACATTCTGAAAAAAAAAAAAAATTTAATAAATAAATAAGTTAATTTTTTTTTTTTTTTTTTTTTTTAGAAATACACAAAGGATAGTCAGAATGTTTTTATATAACGTCCCGGCGTGCTAATTCACCGTCCCCGTGTGTCCCCGTGTGTCCCCGCGTGTCCCCGCGTGTCCCCGCGTGTCCCCGCGTGTCCCCGCGTGTTTTAGACACTGTCTAAAACACGCGGGGACACGCGGGGACATGCGGGGACACGCGGGGACAGTTTAACGGCACGCGGGGACACGCGGGGACGGTGAAATAGCACGGCGGGACGTTATTTTATAACATTCTGAAAAAAAGAAAAAAAATTTTTTAATAAATAAATAAGTTACTTTTTTTTTTTTTTTTTTTTTTTTTAGAATAACACAAAGGATAGTCAGAATGTTTTTATATAACGTCCCGGCGTGCTAATTCACCGTCCCCGTGTGTCCCCGCGTGTCCCCGTGTGTCCCCGCGTGTCCCCGCGTGTCCCCGCGTGTCCCCGTGTGTCCCCGCGTGTCCCCGCGTGTCCCCGCGTGTCCCCGCGTGTTTTAGTCACAGGGGGTGTCTAAAACACGCGGGGACACGCGGGGACACGCGGGGACACGCGGGGACACGCGGGGACACGCGGGGACAGTTAAACTGCACGCGGGGACACGCGGGGACGGTGAAATAGCACGGGGGGACGTTATTTTATAACATTCTGAAAAAAAGAAAAAAAAAATTTTTTAATAAATAAATAAGTTTTTTTTTTTTTTTTTTTTTTTTTTTTTTTAGAAATACACAAAGGATAGTCAGAATGTTTTTATATAACGTCCCGGCGTGCTAATTCACCGTCCCCGTGTGTCCCCGTGTGTCCCCGCGTGTCCCCGCGTGTCCCCGCGTGTCCCCGCGTGTCCCCGCGTGTCCCCGCGTGTTTTAGACACCCCCTGTGACTAAAACACGCGGGGACACGCGGTGTCACGTTTCAATATATCACTCAAGGTGATTATGAACCGGTTAATTACTACTAATTAACTAACCACACCACGATCCACTCTCGCAGGCATACAATTAAATAGAGTCAACAAAAGTATAAGTTTCAGACGCCTGTTTATGTATAAACTCTCCACCTCCCTCGAGCCTTCACTCAAAATATGTTCCTTTTACGTTCTCAACACGTAAAAAACCAGTGTTCACTGACAAAATGCCAGTACTATGTAGAAAATTATAGTAACACGCTGAACCCGTGTAAATACAGTCGAAATGAGAATGTTCTGTTCGAAAAGCTCTAGTTCGTGCAGGTGTCACACACCCCACGTTGTCACTACTCCAATGAAATCATAGATACGAAAAGACAACGGTGGTCAACGGGGTGCGTACGACATGGTGCACTTAGCTTTATCTCTGCTGCTGCTGCTTAGCCGGTATGCTGGTTAGTCGGTTCGCTGGTTAGCCGGTCCGCTGGTTAGCCGGTTCGCTGGTTAGCCGGTCCGCTGGTTAGCCGGTCTCCTGGTTAGCCGGTCTCCTGGTTAGCGTAGCCTCAACAGTTCCCGCCAGAGTCAGCCGTGCCGATGTTACGGGAACGTAACGAACGAACGAAACGAACGAACGAAGGAAGGCTGCAAACAGAAAGCATCGGTGCACTAAACATGTCAGCTACCCCTCACCCACCACCTTAAAACATGTCATCTTTAAATATCTCATCGAGCACGTGGGCCTGCACAAAACTGACTTTTTACAACAACAAAACAGCCATTTTCCGTCCTTCTCTCCCTATCTGCAAAAACCATATACAGATTAGTATTTTAGCGTCACAGAGAGTAAATTATGCGCTAACCTGGAAAGAACAACAGAGAGTATTTCATTCCACAACACAGACTCATCAACAGCGTTAAATAATGATTTATTACCTCAAAAGCCTATGATTGTAACTCTCAATGGAAGCAAAGTCCGCCTCCTCCCTGGAACAGTCTCTGTTCGTCAACAGTGACCCAAAACGTCCAGAACCCCTTGTCGAATCCTTATGCGAAAGCCATCGCCGACGAAGGAAATGTGACGACTTGTCCTCAGCAAAATACGTGGCAGAGGAAAGGAATAACTTGTGGAAGTTCCCCTAGAGTGCCGAATATGATACTCGGTGAAAAACCATCATACTCTAGTAACTGTGTGTTAGGTCCTTCCCCTTCTGCCGCTGGGTGTCAAGTGTGTCGTCCTTGAGTCTCTGACAGACCACCTAGCCAAATACACGTGACTGACCTTGTCACCAAACCAGTCCAGCTATACACAGTTTTGCCTCCCCACGCAGGAAAAAGACACGAGAAACTCAATCCCTGAAAATCCCGTGCGCGCTGTCAGCGAAAAAAACCGTCAGCCCTATGACAGCAGAAACCTGCACTGTGAAGCTCGTGCGTTTCAAAACATCCGTGCTCGGGAGCACTGTCAGCAAAAACTCTGCTGTGTCCAATATCACGCACAGGCGCTTTCTATCATACATTGACCCAGAACAGGCACTCCACTGAGTGACGCTTTCTTGGTCTCTGTCACCCGATCGTGACACACCTCCCCTCTTCAAGACGAAACCTCGGTTTCGCTCACAGTCATGTTCTCCTCTACAGCCCGAGAGAGAAAGTCAGCTCCAACATTGTTGGCGCCCGGAATGACGCGTACCGTGAATTGGTACGGTTGGAGAATCAACGCCCAGCGCATAAGTCTGGCGTTTGCCAACCTTGCAACCTGAAGATATTGCAGAGGTTGATGGTCCGTCTCCAGACAGAAAGGTCGTCCGTACAGGTACGCTTCGAACTTCTGGATGCCCCAGACAATGGCGAGACACTCGCGTTCAACCGTTGCATACGCTGCCTCGGCCGAGGTCAGCTTACGGCTGGCGAAGCAAACAGGGTGCAAAAACCCCTCTGTCTCCTGAAGCAACACTGCCCCAAGTCCCTTCCCTGAAGCGTCTGTCCTCAGCACGAAGTCCTTGTTCAGGTCTGGTAGTCGGAGAATAGGCTGACTGGTGAGTCGCCTCTTCAGGGTGTTGAATGCGGAGCTACATTCCTCAGTCCACACTACAACGGTCGGTTGTAGTTTCTTGGTAAGGTTGGTCAGTGGTAGAGCGATTTCGGCAAAGTGCGGGATGAAGCGTCTATAGAAGCTGGCTAGGCCCAGGAAAGACCTGACTTCTTTCTTCGTGCGCGGTGGCTCCGCCTCCCGAATCTTCTGGATCTTGTCGTCCTCTGGAACGAGCAATCCCTCGCCGACAACATGACCCAGGAAAGACAATTCCCGGAATCCCAAGTAGCACTTGGACGGTTTAGCTCCCAGATTTCCGTCCTTCAACCTTCCGAACACGTCGCGCAGGGCGTCGAGATGTTCAGTCCATGTCTCTGTCGCGATCAGCACATCGTCGATGAAACTGCTGATGTCCTCGCGCTTCAATGGTTCCAAAAGTTTCCTCATCATGCGAGTGAAGACGGCACCTGCATTCTGTAGACCAAAAGGCATGACTGTCCACTGGAACTGGCCGAATGGAGTGGTAAATGCAGTCTTTGGGCGGTCTTCCTCGGCAACTGGGATTTGCCAGTATCCCTTGGTGAGGTCCAGTTTGGAAAAGTACTTGGCCTTGGCCAAGTGACTGAAGAGGTAGTCCACATCAGGCATGGGTTCCGCGTCAAACGCCGTAATCTTGTTCAGCTTCCGGTAGTCAACACAGAACCTGACGCGTCCATCCTTCTTCTTTACAAGCACAATTGGTGAACTGTAGGGAGAGTTCGCTGGCTCGATGACGCCCAACTTCGTCATGTCGGCGATTTCCTTCCTGACCACCTCCTTCTGGGCATGAGGCATGGGATACTGCTTCGTCCTCACTGGCTGTTTCTCCAGCAAGTCGAAGGTAAACTCCTCTAGATGCGTCTGAAGTGGTATGTCTGTAAGGACCCGTGCTGCATCCTTCAGGATCTCTTGCAGGTCCGCCTGCTGGTCGTCCCCAAGATCAGGTGAGATGTGCACGTCCGTGAGATCCTCACTAGCCTCCAGCGGACAAACTGGTACACGTCCTCCTCCCTGTTCTTCCGTTGTCTCGTCCATCACGACAGCAACTGCTTCTGTCACTTTGTCCTTTTCCCCGTAGGCAGTCCTCTCTATGTAGGCGCGCAGCAGGTTGGCGTGGTACAGGCGTGCTTTCCCGTTCATGACGATCCTGTAGTCGTTCTGGCCCACTTTCGCTGTCACCTCAAAAGGTCCTTGCCACTGCAGTTGTAGCTTGTTGTGTTTGACAGGTAAAAGTAGCAACACCCGTTCTCCAATCTTGAAGCTGCGCGGTCGTGCCTTGCGGTCGAATCCTCGCGCGTAACGCTGTGCTGCTCTTCCCAGGTTCTCTTGAGCCAGTTTGCAGGTCTCTTCAATCCTGTTCCTGAGTTCTACGATGTAGGTCGCTGTCGTCTGCACCTCCTCGTCAGCTTCTTCGTCTGTCCAAGCCTGACGCAGGATAGCCATGGGACCGCGTACCTGTCTGCCGTACAACAGCTCGAATGGGGAAAAGCCCAAGCTCTCCTGAGGAACCTCGCGGTATGCAAAAAGCAATGCTGGGATGTACCTGTCCCACGTGCGTGGTTTCTCCTGAGCTAGTTTCCTCAGCATGGTCTTCAAGGTGCCATTGAACCTTTCCACCAGTCCGTTGCACTGAGCATGGTAAGGAGTGGTGAAGTGCTGCTCCAGTGATAGCAGTCGTGCTGCCTCCGCCATCACTCCTCCCGTGAACTGCGTGCCTCTGTCGGTGAGTACCTCTGATGGAATTCCCAGCCGGGACCACATAGTAACCAGAGCCTCAGCTACTCGCGTGGCTTCAATCGATTTCAGAGGGATCGCCTCTGGGTATCGAGTAGCGTAGTCCACCATGGTCAAAATGTATCTGTTTCCGTCCTCAGACGCAGGCAAGATGGGCCCGATGATGTCCACTGCCACCCGACGAAAGGGTTCGTCGATGAGCGGCATCTTCTCTAAGGGGACCTTCCTCACCCTTCCTTTGGCAACCACCTTCTGGCACTTATCGCAGGACGCGCAGAAACGTCGGACATCCGTGCAGATGCCTGGCCAGTAAAAGTGGCGCCAGACACGATCCGTGGTCTTCTTGGTACCAAGATGACCTCCCAGAATCGAGTCGTGTGCCGTTGCCATGACACCCTCGCGAAACTCGCGAGGCACGACAACCTGTTTGAATGTACCTTCTTGGTTGCTGAACTCACGGTAGAGCAACTTCTTGTCCCTGAGGAACTTTGACCTCCCATGCTTCCCGCTCAGCTTCACCTTCCCCGACTTCGCGTGCTCCCGAGGAGTAGCTAAGGTCGGGTCAGAATCCTGAGCCTTCGCGAGAAGCGCGGGGGTCACGTTCCCCAGGGCAGCTCGTGCAGCAGGTAGGGGTTTGAGAGGTTTGTCCTCTCGCTCCGCCTGTGCCCGCGTGAGCACTGAAATGACGTCGGGAGACCGATAAACGGGAACCTCCCTGGTGACGCCGTCCACAAACTGAACCCGGTTTCCAATGAGCAGGTCGCATGGAGGATCGTCCATGACGACGGCCACAATGGTCCCCGTGAACAACGGGGTTACGACCTTGATCACTGCCGTGTTCAAGTCGTAAGCGTGAGATGCCTCGGCCATTCTCACCCTGATGCTGTCTCCTGTGTAAGCCATAGCTGGAACTAGACTCGCCCGAACCACTATCATGTCTGCCCCTGTGTCCCGCAGACCTTCGCCCTTCACTCCGTTAACGTAAACGTTGCAGTGGGGCTGGAAATGTTTCCTGGAGCACGGAACGCAGAGTTGTGGAATGGTGCATGAGCTCGTGACGTCCCTGAACTCCTCACTGCCAACGAAGTGAACGCCCTTCTGGTCAGCCTGTCTCTTGTGGCAGTCCTTCTTCACGTGGCCCCGCTTGTTGCAGTAGTAACACTGGATGTCAGTTCTGGAACTCGATCCCTTGTGTCCCTGATCGTCCTTCCCGTCCTTGGGTCCTGAAGAACCCGAATTTCCCGTTTTTCCTGGCCGTGAGCCTGAAGATTTGCCGGAGATCGCCTGGGCGTCCTCGTGCACTCTGATCCAGTCGGCTGCCTCCTGAGTAGTCTTGGGCTGGTGCTCCTGCACGAAGGTCACCACCTCAGGTCGCAGGCTGGACATCAGTTGTTCCATGACTATGAGGTCGGCAAGGTCGTTGACGGTCCAGTCCTTTTCGGCCATCTCCACCCAGCGCCGCAGGTAGAGGTTAAGGCGTGCCACAAACTGATGACTCAGCTCGCCGCTCAGTCTCTTGCTGTTACGCAGACGTCGTCTGTAGGCTTCAGCAGTCAGGTTGAAGCGCTGGAGTAACGCCTTCTTAAGTGCCTGATAGTCTCTCGCCTCGTCGTCATCCAAAGCGTTGTAGAGCTGCAATGCGCGTCCTTTCAAGCAGGTGCTAAGGCGGCTAGCCCACGTGGCCTCTTCCCACTTCTGGTCGGATGCAATGCGCTCAAACCGGCGTAAAAAATCGTCGAGCTCGTCCTTGTCATCGTCGAACGTCGGCAGTCTCGTTCGGTCGGCAACAAACGTCGGCGCGCTAGCCTGAGTAAGCGTACCCTTCTCGGCCTGTAGCCTGGCTAGCTCTAGCTGGTGATCGCGATCCGCCTGTTCCTTCCGGTCTAGTCTGTCTCGTTCGGCCTGTCGTTCTCTTTCTTGTCTGTCAAGTTCGTCTTTCTTTTCTTGTCTGTCTCGTTCGGCCTGTCGTTCTCTTTCTTGTCTGTCAAGTTCGTCTTTCTCTTTCTTGTCCTGTCTGTCACGTTCGTCTTTCCTTTCCTGTCTGTCTCGTTCTGCCTGTCGTTCGGCCTGTCGTTCTCTTTCTTGTCTGTCAAGTTCGTCCTTCTTGTCCTGTCTGTCACGTTCTTCTTTTCTTGTCAGTCGCTCAAATTCTTCCTTCCGTTCTACTTCTAAGCGTTTTAGAACGCTTCGGGCTCTAACGCGTGCGTCTCGCTCAGTCGGTTGCTCACTACCAGGAGTCTCGAAAGTTATTCTCCTCGTCGGAGATCCCCCTGTGGCCATGGTTAGTTTTAGCAAAGCTTTATTACCAAAGTAAGTCTAACGCAGCTATAGCTAGAACACGCGGTGATGAAATGGATACAAAAATCCAGCAACCGGAAAATGCAGAAGAAAAATCCAAACGGTGTAGAACAAAACGCGTAGCCTACTTTATGGCTGCTTTTTGCGGTGAAACAAAGTGTTTCCCACAGCCGTGGCCTACTTTATCGGCTGCTTTTTGCGGTGAAACAGAGTGTCTCCCACAGCCTCGGTTAGGACAGAAGTCCTCGGACCCTTCCCCCCCAAAATTCCAACAAAGTCAAAATATGGAGAAAAATCCAAGTAAAACAAGACGGTAGAAAATGTAACCTGTTACGGAATGCGAAACAACAATGTAGAGAAAACTGAGTAAAACGAATAACAAATCCGCTAACCCCGCTCAGCTCTCTGCAACGGAAAACTCTGAACGTACAACAACAAAGATTCACAAACAAAGGAAAGGGAGATAATCACAGTTAGCGCATACAATAACTCACAAATTACAATTTACATTTCCTGCAAGATGTGAATCGCTTAAGGTGTGGTATATGATCAAAACTATACAAAAAAGGGTAGCACCAAGCAGAAAATAAGTCGAGCACTGACGAGATTATCTGCTCTTAGTTCTCCTTAATTGGTGGGTCTTTATCAGTTGGAAATTAACTGAGTAAATCCCGGCTTGGCCCCCACGTGTCACGTTTCAATATATCACTCAAGGTGATTATGAACCGGTTAATTACTACTAATTAACTAACCACACCACGATCCACTCTCGCAGGCATACAATTAAATAGAGTCAACAAAAGTATAAGTTTCAGACGCCTGTTTATGTATAAACTCTCCACCTCCCTCGAGCCTTCACTCAAAATATGTTCCTTTTACGTTCTCAACACGTAAAAAACCAGTGTTCACTGACAAAATGCCAGTACTATGTAGAAAATTATAGTAACACGCTGAACCCGTGTAAATACAGTCGAAATGAGAATGTTCTGTTCGAAAAGCTCTAGTTCGTGCAGGTGTCACACACCCCACGTTGTCACTACTCCAATGAAATCATAGATACGAAAAGACAACGGTGGTCAACGGGGTGCGTACGACATGGTGCACTTAGCTTTATCTCTGCTGCTGCTGCTTAGCCGGTATGCTGGTTAGTCGGTTCGCTGGTTAGCCGGTCCGCTGGTTAGCCGGTTCGCTGGTTAGCCGGTCCGCTGGTTAGCCGGTCTCCTGGTTAGCCGGTCTCCTGGTTAGCGTAGCCTCAACAGTTCCCGCCAGAGTCAGCCGTGCCGATGTTACGGGAACGTAACGAACGAACGAAACGAACGAACGAAGGAAGGCTGCAAACAGAAAGCATCGGTGCACTAAACATGTCAGCTACCCCTCACCCACCACCTTAAAACATGTCATCTTTAAATATCTCATCGAGCACGTGGGCCTGCACAAAACTGACTTTTTACAACAACAAAACAGCCATTTTCCGTCCTTCTCTCCCTATCTGCAAAAACCATATACAGATTAGTATTTTAGCGTCACAGAGAGTAAATTATGCGCTAACCTGGAAAGAACAACAGAGAGTATTTCATTCCACAACACAGACTCATCAACAGCGTTAAATAATGATTTATTACCTCAAAAGCCTATGATTGTAACTCTCAATGGAAGCAAAGTCCGCCTCCTCCCTGGAACAGTCTCTGTTCGTCAACAGTGACCCAAAACGTCCAGAACCCCTTGTCGAATCCTTATGCGAAAGCCATCGCCGACGAAGGAAATGTGACGACTTGTCCTCAGCAAAATACGTGGCAGAGGAAAGGAATAACTTGTGGAAGTTCCCCTAGAGTGCCGAATATGATACTCGGTGAAAAACCATCATACTCTAGTAACTGTGTGTTAGGTCCTTCCCCTTCTGCCGCTGGGTGTCAAGTGTGTCGTCCTTGAGTCTCTGACAGACCACCTAGCCAAATACACGTGACTGACCTTGTCACCAAACCAGTCCAGCTATACACAGTTTTGCCTCCCCAAGCAGGAAAAAGACACGAGAAACTCAATCCCTGAAAATCCCGTGCGCGCTGTCAGCGAAAAAAACCGTCAGCCCTATGACAGCAGAAACCTGCACTGTGAAGCTCGTGCGTTTCAAAACATCCGTGCTCGGGAGCACTGTCAGCAAAAACTCTGCTGTGTCCAATATCACGCACAGGCGCTTTCTATCATACATTGACCCAGAACAGGCACTCCACTGAGTGACGCTTTCTTGGTCTCTGTCACCCGATCGTGACACGCGGGGACACGCGGGGACACGCGGGGACACGCGGGGACACGCGGGGACAGTTTAACGGCACGCGGGGACACGCGGGGACGGTGAAATAGCACGGCGGGACGTTATTTTATAACATTCTGAAAAAAAGAAAAAAAAATTTTTAATAAATAAATAAGTTACTTTTTTATTTATTTTTTTTATTTTTAGAAATACATAAAGGATAGTCAGAATGTTTTTATATAAGGTCCCGGCGTGCTAATTCACCGTCCCCATGTGTCCCCGCGTGTCCCCGCGTGTCCCCGCGTGTCCCCGCGTGTTCCCGCGTGTCCCCGCGTGTCCCCGCGTGTTTTAGACACCCTCTGTGACTAAAACACGCGGGGACACGCGGGGACACGCGGGGACAGTTTAACTGCACGCGGGGACACGCGGGGACGGTGAAATAGCACGGGGGGACGTTATTTTATAACATTCTGAAAAAAAGAAAAAAAAATTTTTAATAAATAAATAAGTTAATTTTTTTTTTTTTTTTTTTTTTTTAGAAATACACAAAGGATAGTCAGAATGTTTTTATATAACGTCCCGGCGTGCTAATTCACCGTCCCCGCGTGTCCCCGCGTGTCCCCGCGTGTCCCCGCGTGTCCCCGCGTGTCCCCGCATGTTTTAGACAGTGACTAAAACACGCGGGGACACGCGGGGACACGCGGGGACACGCAGGGACACGCGGGGACAGTTTAACTGCACGCGGGGACATGCGGGGACGGTGAAATAGCACGGGGGGATGTTATTTTATAACATTCTGAAAAAAAAAAAAAAAAATTTTTTTAATAAATAAATAAGTTAATTTTTTTTTTTTTTTTTTTTTTAGAAATACACAAAGGATAGTCAGAATGTTTTTATATAACGTCCCGGCGTGCTAATTCACCGTCCCCGTGTGTCCCCGTGTGTCCCCGCGTGTCCCCGCGTGTCCCCGCGTGTCCCCGCGTGTCCCCGCGTGTTTTAGACACACCCCTGTTTATTAATGTCGTGTATGTGTGTTTACCGCCGTTCATCAATGCCGTACATGTGTGTATGTGTGTGTGTGTGTGTATGTGTGTGTGTGTGTGTGTGTGTGTGTGTGTGTGTGTATGTGTGTGTGTGTGTGTGTGTGTGTGTTTGTGTGTGTGTGTGTGTATGTGTGTGTGTGTGAGTATGTGTGTGTGTGTGTGTGTGTGTGTGTGTGTGTGTGTGTGTGTGTGTGTGTGTGTGTGCTATCAAACAACATTTGTGGATGGCTTTTATATTTTCAATTTGTGTTTTTCAATCAGAGGACAGCAGCAAGAAACGGAAGTCGGTGATAAAGAACTTGGGCCTGAAAATGAACAGATTTTGGAGACATGATCCAAACACACAACATCTAAAAACAATCCAGCTCTGAATGAAACTGACCTCGCCCACCACATGTCATTGAAGACCTGTGGGACCCAAACCCCGTGTATGGAATTTCAATTTACAGTTTTAAAGACATTTCTTTTGATGAATTTAACCAAAACAAGTTCAGTTAAACAGGTATTCTTGCCGATGAGGGATGACACCATCACAAACCCCTAACGGAAATGTGAACTTCTTTTGGCAATTTGAGTGATGTTTTTGCGGGATTATTCTTTCAAACTACCAAGAGACACGGACCGCCTGGTCGGTCGACAAACTTATCTAAGAACAAACTGATTTTTATTGTAAGGTAGCTAATGTGATTTAAATTTAAATTCAACACTGAATAAAGAATGACCCGTGAACCTTCACGTGCCTTTACCTAGCTATTGATGTGTACATTTTTGTTAAACAGTTGTTTGTTGTATGTTTAACAGGGTTTGCTAGTGTGTGATAGGGTTCGTGTCCGTCTGTAGATGTTAGTTTCTTTGTTAGTCCTGTGTTGACAACTCTTCGACAAGCGCTTAGAACTGTACCCACGGAATACGCGCTATATAAGCTTCCTATTGATTGATTGATTGATTGATTTACCTATTTATATGCGCACTTTTTCAGAAGATGTGAAATGCACTGTGTTGCTGTAGGTTTGAGTTTGCAGTTCACCTTCACTTCGTTATGCCACAATTATGTGACTACATATGTGCAATATAACATTCAAAATCTATCAATACATAAATAATTAAACGTTTACCGAAAGTCACCTGGACAAATCAATGAATTCAAACATGTCATTTTTGTGTTATTGCTTTGTGTGCGCGTTTGTGTTCTTTCATACACTGTGTTGAAAGGATAGACCTGGAGATGAATCTGAGCCTATATGTGACCCTCCACCACGGAATGAGTCGCATGTCACCTTTGCATAATTTTCATATTTTTAATTTCCTGAAAGAGCTTTTTATGCTCTATCCAGTGGTGAAACCGGTTTAGAAAAGAGCAAACACTTTTCGAGTTATAAGCCAGTTACTAGGGTGACCCTCACACCGTTACCAGACTACCCCCGGACTTATGCCTAGCGCAGAACCGTCCGAGGTGACATGCTACTCATTCCGTGGTATTCGAGTTAATGTTTTAAAGTTCTGAAAGCAGAGATGGTCATCAGGGTTTCACCTCCGACCATTTGCGTTTGAAAGAATTTTTTTTAGGCAGGCTATTGTTGAATTGTAACAGAGATAAGCTGCTCCAGTGCTTGTTTTCAAAGCTCTTAACTTTCACATCAGCTAATTCTAGTCAATACTGTTTGCAATATTTTTTAAATTTTGGCTTGTGCAATTACTTTTTTCGCTCAATTTTTTTCAGATCCATGCTTGTCATGGAAATCTTTACTATTGGCAGCATTTTACCCTTTTTACATTTAGTCAAGTTTTGATTTGATCATGCACTGAAATATATGCCGAGGTTTTCGCTTGCTAGAAAACAATTGGTATACTGGTCGGGTTTAGTCTTGTATTATGTTTACATTTGGCAATATGGTTTAAAATACAACTACTTTTGTTGCTGTTGATGTTTTGTTTCATATGTGTGTGTATTTAAACCGTCCCATGAGTGATACTTTGATATGCAGCACGGTATTTGCATAATTATTTTGAAAAGAGGCTTAACAAAACCAATACACATGCGCTTTTTAGTAACTTCTCAATGTTTGCCTTGAGACTAACAGAGTGGTGTGTTAACACTTTGGGTAAAATAGCCCTGTGTTCCTGAGGGATTTCAATAATTAATTGTTCTTTTCTGAAGAAAGCCTGGAAGAGTTCAAAAATAAAGGTAATTGGCCTCTGCACACTTGAAAGCACACATTGCTGACTTAAGACAATTAGAATCATACTTCCAAACACATTACCGGTGCACTAGTCAATGGATGTAGTATGATGCTATATATTGTTTATCATAAAGGCCACAGGTTTGTTCTCGTTTTCACATTTGGCGATTTTAGTTTACATTTTGCAGTATTTGTCAACATGGATTATGTGAATTTAACATTAATTTCTGATGTTGGCACCATAAAATTAATGATCTAAATGCTGTGTAGTCTCATTCCGTTTTGTCTTCAGAAGTATTCGATTTTGTTGTGTGCGTGAACGCGCTTACGTGTGTATGTGTGTGTGTGTGTGTGTGTGTGTGTGTGTGTGTGTGTGTGTGTGTGTTCGTGTGTGTGTGTGTGTGTGTGTGTGTGTGTGCGCGCGTGTGTGTGTGTGTGAGTGTGTGTGTGTGTGTGTGTGTCAGTCTGTCTGTCTGTCTGTCTGTCTGTCTCTGTGTGTGTGTGTGTGTGCTGATGTGTGTGTGTGTGTGTGTGTGTGTGTGTGTGTGTGTGTGTGTGTGTGTAGACAGACAAGGGAAAAACTAGGCAAATACAGATATAATATGTTTGTCTGTCTGTCTGTCTGTCCCGTCCAACCTGGTTTTATCCAGTGCCTGCTCTGACCCTGACTCCCCTTGCAGCAACAACAATGACGACAACGCCGCAGCGACCGCACCCACCGTTGACACAAACAGTCGCAGTCGAGGTTCCAGCTCCAGGCGCGGGCGCTCTGGTGGGAGATCTCGCAGTCGGCGACGACACTCTCAGAGCTCCGGTCGCCGTGGGAGCCGTCATCAAAGCCGCCAGAGCCATAAGCAGCGCGAGAGTAATTTCCCCTCAGCCCTGTGCAGCATGATCAGTATTGTGATTCTGTGCACAGCGCTGGCAGAGCCCAGCTGGATCCGTATCGATGATGGACATTGCAGCCAGCTGACCAGCGGTAACAACGGTGGACCCCCCTTTGGTCTGGAAAGCATCAGATATCTGGGGGCACTGCAGTTCTTCTACTTCGGAGACATGGTCACTCATGACCCCAGCGTTGGCCACAAGGTCACAGTGATTTCCGAGTACCGTAACGGTCCAGAAGATACTGACCGTCTGGTGAACTGCGTGACGGAGAGAGTGGTGATGATCTTCAAGATCATCATTGCTTTGACCTTCCTGGCCATACTGACCTCGCTCATCAGCTTCAGCCTTGACCTTGTTGGCCTGGAACATCGACTCTTCAAGCTGCTTCGCCGAAGTGCAGTTTTCAATATTTTTACAGTGTTGGTGTGTGTGGGGATCATCACGTTCCTGTACTGGGCCACGGTGGATGTCCTGGACCTGCAGCACAATCCCAGCATCCCCCACAACGACAACGTCAAGGTCACCTTTGACGTCAGTTTCTATCTCATCACAGCGGCAGGGGCCTGCTCCGTCATCGCAGTGGCCTTCAACTGTCTGCGCCGAAAAGTGGTGGACGCAGAACCGGCTCCGGCCAGAGCCATCTTGGATGACCAGTTCAACGTGGAGAACTTGTTGGTTATCCCCCCGCCCAGCCTCCACGGACAGGACTTTTCCCCCATGTCCAATCTCCCTCCCCCACCACCCTACACCCCCTACTGAGAGAACATGCACGATGATTTGTCTGTGTTCCTGTGCATCAAAAAATATGTGGAGGGGGTGTCTATCTGTGTTTATGTACATCAAAAAGTACACAATCGGGATGTTTCTATGGGGCGGGGATATAGCTCAGTTGGTAGCGCGCTGGATTTGTATTCAGTTGGCCGCTGTCAGCGTGAGTTCGATCCCAGGTTCGGCGGAAATTTATTTCACAGGGTCAACTTTGTGTGCAGACTCTCTTCGGTGTCCGAACCACCCCCCGTGTACATACTACATTGGGTGTGCACGTTAAAGATCCCACGATTGACAAAAGGGTCTTTCCTGGCAAAATTGCTTAGGCACAGTTAATAATTGTCTACCATACCCGTGTGACTTGGAATAAGGCCGTGAAAGGTAAATATGCGCCGACATGGCTGCAATCTACTGGCCGTATAAAATTTCATCTCACACGGCATCACTGCAGAGCGCCTAGAACTGTACCCACGGAATATGCGCGATATAAGCCTCATTGATTGATTGATTGATTGTCTGTCTGTCTGTCTGTGTGTGTGTGTGTCTGTCTGTCAAACAATAATCCGCAAGCTCAACCCACATTCAGTAACTACATGGTATACATTGTACTTTTTATATTTAGTCAAGTTTTGACTAAATATTTTAACATCGAGGGGGAATCGAAACGAGGGTCGTGGTGTATGTGCGTGTGTGCGTGTGTGCGTGTGTGTGTGTGTGTGTCTGTGTGTGTGTAGAGCGATTCAGACTAAACTACTTGACCGATCTTTCTGAAATTTGACATGAGAGTTCCTGGGTATGAAATCCCCATACTTTTTTTCATTTTTTTGGTACATGTCTTTGGTGACGTCATATCCGGCTTTTCGTGAAAGTTGAGGCGGCACTGTCACGCCCTCATTTTTCAACCAAATTGGTTGAAATTTTGGTCAAGTAATCTTCGACAAAGCCCGGACTTCGGTATTGCATTTCAGCTTGGTGGCTTAAAAATTAATTGATGACTTTGGTCATTAAAAATCTGAAAATTGTAAACAAAAATAAAAATTTATAAAACGATCCAAATTTACGTTTATCTTATTCTCCATCATTTGCTGATTCCAAAAACATATAAATATGTTATATTCGGATTAAAAACAAGCTCTGAAAATTAAATATATAAAAATTATTATCAAAATTAAATTGTCGAAATCAATTTTAAAACACTTTCATCTTATTCCTTGTCGGTTCCTGATTCCAAAAACATATAGATATGATATGTTTGGATTAAAAACACACTCAGAAAGTTAAAACAAAGAGAGGTACAGAAAAGCGTGCTATCCTTCTTAGCGCAACTACTACCCCGCTCTTCTTGTCAATTTCACTGCCTTTGCCATGAGCGGTGGACTGACGATGCTACGAGTATACGGTCTTGCTGAAAAATGGCAGCTACTTGACTAAATATGGTATTTTCGCCTTACGCGACTTGTTTTATTCTATGTAAATCGTGTTACCCAGAGAGTTTTGTATAACACACTAAATTCAGTTTTTCCTTCAGTGAAACGTAAAACCGCCCAAATCGGTATGCACACGATGTTTTCAGTGAATGCTCAATAAATATGGCGCACATTGTCAATCACAGATGCATTCTATCTTCTTAATTCATATTTACGGGCATTTTGGAGGTTCAAATGCAACTCTTGTAAAAACTAGCACTGCCTGAAAATGTAAGGATACGCAATTAAAGGGGTAATGTGTCTGAATGAGACTCATCACAAAGTTATCGTCTCGCGCATACATTTCTTCACAGGTATCTGTATAACGTTTGCCCCTACGCTTAGAGCAGGCATTTTTCTCTATGTATTAACGTACATGTTAGATCCATTACACTCCACCCTTACCTGGCATAGAGCCTCTTAAAAGGCTTTCATGACATAAATTTGACTTACAAAATTAGGGGGTGTACTTCAGAAATGAACTCTCACACTTAGTGTTTATGAGATATCTCATCACAGGTACTTGCAACAAAAAGCCCGTTGAATGCACTTTCCTCTGATATGTCTTTGATTAGATTGTGGCTTACACAACGTCTTTGAGAAGATTTGACATTATCAAAACAAGTGAAAATGACGTGGCGTTACACAATTTCTGAAATGCAAGGCCTCCTGGTGCTCCTATGTGTTGCATGCAAACAATATTTTTACTTGCTGTTTAACACCTTCTAATTACTTGATAGTTCACTTGGAAATATCTACTCTGCCGCCTGCGGGTAAGCTGAGATCGCTGTTTTTCATAACAAAGTGGGGTTTTTTTCTTCTGTAGTGCCTTTTTCAAAATAACTGGGCTACTTTGCCTTACAATTGCGTATAGCTACTGCCACTTTTGGGTACCTAGAAAGGTTGTTTTAAAATATATATGCATTTATTTTTCAAATGATACCAAATTTGCCCGGGAGTATTCCCTGTGCATTAAACTCCCAAACTAAGCGCCTTTTTCCTATCTGGCCTTGGACATACTGTTCTGCAAATACTTTTTTCCCGGGAAATACCGCCGATCTAGTCACAACTATTTCAGTCAGCTACCCGTTTACATTATGTGACGCTTTTGGGGGTACAAATACCTGCTTCGGTCGAGTGACGAAACTGATTATCAGGTGAGACCAGTGTATTGATTCTAATTGGTTCTGCCATTAGAATAGATTAAAATACACATCGACTCATGGCAGGTATCATGTTTTAAGACAGCTGTTCTGGTTCAAAGTACAACAATACAAAGGCGTCCCAGACAACTAGGCAATAACGTTGCTTGTGGAGTTGCAATGTCAGGATATTTTTAGAAACAGCTAACAGTTAACCTCTTTGTGTCTGCTTGCAAGTTTGTGACATTGTAGTTTAGTCGTTTTCATTGTGCATACATGTAATATATTTGTGTGTGTGTGTGTGTGTGTGTGTGTGTGTGTGTGTGTGTGTGTGTGTGTGTGTGTGTGTGTGTGTGTGTGTGTGAGTGTCTGTGTATGTGTGTGTGTGTGTGTGTGTGTCTCTGTGTGTGTGTGTGTGTGTGTGTGTGTGTGTGTCTGTGTTTCTGTGTGTCTGTCTGTCTGACAGTCTGTATTTATGTATGTCTGTCTACCTCTCTCTTTCTCTTTCTATCTCTATGTTTATGTCGTTCTCTATCTCCTTCTTTATCTCGGTATCACTCATTGTCTAAGTCTACACGTCTGTGTGTGCCTTTCTTCGTCTCTCTCTCTCTCTCTCTCTCTCTCCCTCTCTCTCTCTCTCTCTCTCTCTATCTCTCTCTATCTCTCTCTCTCTCTTTCTGTCTTTAATTGATATTCCAACATTTTTAAAACGTATTATCATTGGATTAAACCCTCCCATGAGCGAGGGCTGGATGTAAAAAATCACCTGTTTGCTTAGGCCATTACCCTCGTAAATAAAGAATTTGTCATTGTCATTGTCATTCTCTCTCTCTCTCTCTCTCTCTCTCTCTCTCTCTCTCTCTCTCTCTCTCTCTCTCTCTCTCTCTCTCTCTCTCTCTCTCTCTCTCTCTCTCTCTCTCTCTCTCTCTCTCTCCCTCTCTCTCTCTCTCTCTCTCTCTCTCTCTCTCTCTCTCTCTCTCTGCGTGTGTGTATGTATGTGTGTGTGTGTGTGTGTGTATGGGTGTGTGTGTGTGTGTGTGTGTGTGTGTGTGTGTGTGTGTGTGCGTGTGAATAGAATAGAATAGAATAGAATAGAATAGAATTTATTGTCATCAACCCTTAAGGATATTGACACAAGTTGTACAATAAATGAATGGATAAATAATGTACAAATTATTTCATTCAATATTGAAACAATTAAAAACAAAGGCTCCAAGCAATTTTTGAATTTTTTCGTCTTTTTTAAATAACAGATCGCTTGGTTTCCTTAAGTCACAGTTTGATACTTCTTCTTCTACTAACTGTTTTCTAATATTGTTAAATTTCTTGCAATTGTGTGTGTGTGTGTGTGTGTGTGTGTGTGTGTGTGTGTGTGTGTGTGTGTGTGTGTGTGTGTGTGTGTGTGTGTGTGTGTGTGTGTGTGTGTGTGTATGTGCGCGTGTGCCAGAACAACATGCTGACTGTTAAAAAAAAGTATTGACATCTACCCACAGCGGAATGTGTGTGCACAGATACGGCCTCCTATCCTTCATCTGTTTTATCAACTACGATCATACTCATAGTTGATGTTCGCGTGAACTTTAAAAGTGTATCCACGGCGTGATGTTACGTTTTGAAGAACATTGACTCAGTGTATACTTTTCTTCCTGGCTAGCTACGTAAGCAGGAATCACTATTGTCTGAATGACAGCAGGAAGCAGGAAACAGTATTTTTTTTTATTTGATACAGGTGTCATATTCATCTGCTGGAAGGACAGTCGAAGTTGTGCACCGTTTTGAAGAATAGTGACGTTTTCAAGGACTGTGACTATAGCTTAATACATGGTTTTCTTGCTAGCCTAAGGAAGCAGAAAACAGTATTGTTCAAAGACACAGATGTAATTTTCTTCTGCTTGGGACTAAAAAGGACTTTCCAAGTTTCTCTTCCACCTCATCATAGACTGAGTGCCTGAACGAAGAGAAATATAGTTGTTGCTACCTCCGGTTTGACGTGCCTACTGACGTACTTACCTATACGTACTTCGTTTTTAGTTGCGGTTTCTTTTAAATACCATTATATAAACGGTGTAATTACTTTTTTTTTATCTTATTTTTCTTCAGATTTTCTTGTGCATTTCTTCTTTTGTATGTTTAAGTAATTGTCTTACTGACAGACTAACCCTATTGTATGATGAACTGGCGCAGTGCATGGCCCACAACAGAGGGCATGCGAATTGGACACCTAAACATAAATCATGCCATTAATAAGTTAGCAGACATCTCGTCAATC
>NC_090252.1:11259404-11264659 GCF_037325665.1 Littorina saxatilis | reverse complement strand
AAACGTCAACATAGCTTGAAATGAAGTATCCCTATTTTTAGACCGTTTAAGCCGGAAGGTGGATTTGCATAACAGCAAGATTCAAAACGTCATGAACTTGCCTGTGCAGGAAAAACTGAGAAAAAAAAGATCCAGTAAGGAAAATAAACACACACACGCACACACACACACACACACGCGCGCGCGCGCACGCACGCACGCACGCACGCACACATACACACACGCACACGCACATTCACACACGCACACACACACACACGCACACACACACCCACACACACACACACACACACACATTCTCTCTCTATCTTTCTCTCTCTCTTTTTACTTGCGATATTGATTATTAAAACCTGGAAACTCGAGAGTTGCTTGAAGACCTTTAATGATAGTAATGTCAGTAAGAAAACATTCAGGACCAGGTTTCAAATGGTTTAAGTGTAAACAAACAATAATGTAGCTGAGTGTGTCTGTGGAAATCCAGTCACACTATCACGTAGACACATCCTGTTTTACATTTAGTCAAGTTTTGACTAAATGTTTTAACATAGAGGGGGAATCGAGACGAGGGTCGTGGTGTATGTGTGTGTGTGTGTGTGTGTGCGTGTTTGTGTGTGTGTGTGTGTGTGTGTGTGTGTGTGTGTCTGTGTGTCTGTGCGTGTGTGTGTGTAGAGCGATTCAAAGTAAACTATTAGACCGATCTTTATGACATTTTACATGAGAGTTCCTGGTATGATATCCCCAGACGTTTTTTTCATTTTTTCGATAGATGTATTTTATGACGTCATATCCGGCTTTTTGTGAAAGTTGAGGCGACACTGTCACACCCTCAATTTTCAATCAAAATGATTGAAATTTTGGCCAAGCAATCTTCGACAAAGGCCGGACTACGGTATTGCATTTCAGCATGGAGGCTTACAAATTATTTAATGACTTTGGTCATTAAAAATCTAAAAATTGTAATTACAATTATTTTTTTTATAAAACGATCCAAAATTACTTTTATTTTATTTTTCATCATGTTCTGATTCCAAAAACATAAATATGTTATATTCGTTTAAAAACAAGCTCTGAAAATTAAAAATATAAAAAATTATGATTACAATTAAATTTCCGTAATCGTTTTAAAAACAATTTCATCTTATTCCCTGTCGGTTCCTGATTCCAAAAACATATAGATATGATATGTTTAGATTAAAAACACGCTCAGAAAGTTAAAACGAAGAGAGGTGCAGTAAAGCGTGCTATGAAGCACAGCGCAATCGCTACCGCGCCAAACAGGCTCGTCACTTTCACTGCCTTTTGCACTAGCGGCGGACTACGTTCAGTTTCATTCTGTGAGTTCCACAGCTTGACTAAATGTAGTAATTTCGCCTTACGCGTTCTTCTTGAGGCAAGTTCTCAGAAGTTTACCTTCAGCCAATTTCATGTTTTTAGTACCTGTGTAGTACATCGTCTTTTGGGACAAACGCTTGTCATGCTAACGAAATTAGCCAGTTTTACTTTAAAGATAGGATCTACATTAAAATACTCTTCAAGTCATTTGACCATACACCATTCAGGAAAAATAACTGCTTGTGTTAAAATGTGGTGTTAATTGCTTCATTGTATGCAGATACCCTGTCTATTCTGTCTTCTACGGGACAACAATAAAAGTGATACACATGCTGACTTTGATAATGACAAGATAATTTCAAAAGTATTTATCAGAATGATTTGAACTTGTGTAGATATTTTTTAGATGTTCTGACATATGTGTTTTTTTAACGGATAAGCTCTAGAAAAAAAGTTAAAGTGATACAAATGTTGACTTTGTGGGTACACAATTTATTAAAACTGGAGGATGTGTATCTCTGTAACTGTTCCCCCCAGAGCTTATCCATTCCAACAAATTATTCATCACCATGTCTAAAACATTTCTGCAAAATTATTCTGATGAATTTTTTGAAATTATCTTGTCATCTGTAACTATTATGTTTTGATCCATCGCTTTGCTTATTTTTCATTTAATAATGTTTACTCAGTCTATCTAAAAGCGTTTTTGTTTGTTTTTGATCATATACAATTAGTCTATATACATTCAAACAAATGCACACCAAATTTAAACACAAAAAGTTCAGTTTTGTGAATGTTGTGGTCAAATGACTTGAAGAGAAAAACGATGTATGTTACGGTAGCTCTTGCCCCTAACACAAACACTAACAAAGTAGGGACACCTTTTGTCATATGTTGCCATATATATATATCACATCCAGTAACTCCGGCGGATACATAACAGACGCAATTAGGCAAGAAATAATGAGTACATTTTCTTACATCTAATGACATGTTACTCAACTACTCAGAACAGCGCTGAGATACGTAATATGTGTTTAAAGGTACGCACAATTTGATACATGTGTTGCCACATTTCACCTAGTTGCTGACCAATATATAACATATATACAATGTACATAACGAAGTTCAACATCCTCACCTGTTGCAGAGGTGTTCAAGGTGCGATTGCTTTTCTTGTTCTGTTAGGTCAAAATGAACATGCCCTTGAACGCGTCAGCATTATTTTATACTCAACGCAATGCATAAGCGACCAACGTGCTAACGTGTGCTGATTGGTTTGAGATAAGCTGTCCTTATTTATGATTGGACATTTCCTTTGTTGAACAGGGGACTGAAAGTAGGTGGGTTTTGTTTGTTTTTCTGTACAAGTCTGTATGTTTAGTGTTACGTTGCATTGTGTACCTTCAAGGGCGCTCTCAGTCTAACGTTCAGGATTGTATTGTCCAGACATTGAATTGGCTGACATGTTCGTGCAATGATAATATAGAGCAACGAGAAGAACAAACACAGTCCTTTCGTTCATTGTGTAAACTAGAAATCCCACATTCTGAGAAGACATAATTTCCTTTCATCAAAAAGCAAACAAAAAGTAAGATTGTTAAAGTGTGCACCTCATGTTTACTTTATTTATAAGAACAGCTTTAAAACAGGTCGCACAAGTACTTTATGACGTATGCCCTGCTGTAAGTACAATAAGTTTGGTTGTGCAAACTCAAATTCCGTTCAGCTGATAGTGTAAAAATACGTGCGTGCACATTAGTGAACAATTTAATTCCAACCAGGTGTATTATTTGACTTTTCTGCCAGAAGACCTAAATATATACGGTTCGAGTGTAGAACTAATTAAACGTCAATATTACCATCGGCACTTTCAGTAGGAATTCTGCATCCCATAATACGTCAAGATATGTGGATGTTTGCCTGAAAGTCATAATATCTTGTTGGTGGGCTTCAAGATGTGTCCAGAACCAGAGTCCTCAATTATAATTACACAGGTCGTCTTTCTAGGAGTCGGATCCCTGGCCACTGGCAGTGAAGCTGCTCTAGGATGTCTGCCAAAATTGTTGCTATTGCTTCTAGAAAACAAGGATTCTCGTGCTCAGCCCCTTTGATGGCCCTGGGTAGAGGGTAGATCTTTCTGATACGTGTGTTGCGTGTTGTGATGATTGATTCCGTGACAAGGTGACTCTGTTGGAGTTCACTAGTCAGTTACTGATGGTTGGATGTACAGGTATCTTTGAGGTTGACAACTGCGCATTAGCCGAAGTTCTGATGTGTGTTGATAATGTGTGCGCTGGAGACAAAATGCGTTGTTGTTGTTGTTTTTTGGTGTTTTATTTCTGGACAGGGGAAGCTTAAAGCCTTTAGAGTAATTCTGCATTGGAACAATAAGGTGTAAACGATCTCGAATCATAGGTGCCCGTGTTAAACTCACGTGCAAGTTATCTTTCATCGTTGATATTGAAAACAATAGGTGCTGCTTTTGAGGAATGCTTAGAGAAGGATTGAGAGGAAGGGAACCAGCATTCGTGGACCTTCTTGATGATTTTGTGAGCACTTGCTGCAATGCCTGCACATGTCAACGATCTCTCCAAGCCCTGATCAGGAATTGTCTTAACATCAGGATTCATGTACCGTCTTTTCAACAACAACAACACCAACACCAACACCAACAACAACAACAACAACAACAACATCAACAACAACAGCAGCAACAACAACAACAGCAACAACACAAGCATCAACAGCAACAACAACAAACAACATTAAGAGTACGCTTATAAGCCTAGCTTGTTGTGCTCCATGTTCCTAATTTCATGTATGCGGCAATAGTTCAAACAAAATGTATTGAATAAAAACTTGTTTAAACCAACAACAACAAACAACAACGCAAAACAAATAACAAACAAAAAACGAGGGAAAAAAAGACACGCAAGAAGACATATAGTTGTACACACAAAATAAATGTGTTCAAGAAAACAACACGACGGAACTTCGCCAGTAATTATACGTTATTTGCGTGTTTGACCAAAATATGACATTTTACACAGATCGAGACAGTCATTGTTCTCCGAGACCGCGCTAGCGGTCGAGGTGAATAATGACTGTCGAGATCTGTGTAAAATGTCATATTTTGGTCAAACACGCAAATAACATGTATGTATCGATCGAATTCCTGTCAGGTACTTATGACTTTGTTGTTGTTTTGACGATTGAACGAGCACACACACACATGCATGCAATCCACATGTATGCAATCAAACACATAAGCTTCATATTTGGGCGTTTCAGGTTGACCGAAACTTCAAAGGAACTACAAAACACTCGTCATGTACTCACTCTGTTGTTGTTTTGACATTGAACAGCACACACACATGCAATCAAACACATGACGTTTTTTTTTTGAGTTCCTTTGAAGTTTCGGTCAACCTGAAAAGCCAAATTATAAAGTTGTGTCGGCCTCTGACGTCACATGACTCAAAGAAGGGAAATCCAATCTCCAATCGATACATTACCCGCTTTTACGAGCTAGTCGTGTGACAGAGAGTTTTCTTGCACACGAGACTGTAGATGTTTCACGACGGCTTTAGCCGGAGTGAAACAGCAGCAGTCGAGTGTGCAAGAACACTCTCTGTCACACGACTAGCTCGTAATGGCGATTATGTCTCACAGCTTCAACAGAGGAGAGAACAAACACGTTTTGCGTACTCACGCTTGATAAACATAAACACAGGAGCAGCCATTGTGGAGAGATCTACTTTTTGACGAAAGTGAACGAACAACTATGAATGACGTCTCGGTATATGTGAATGACGTCACAGTCATCGTCACAGTCTGTATCTTTTGAAGCATCGCAATCTTCATGACGTCTTTCTGTGTCTGCATCCGCGAAATGTTTGTTCTTTCCGGGATCTTTGTCA
>NC_090252.1:11219404-11254404 GCF_037325665.1 Littorina saxatilis | reverse complement strand
TATTACAAATAATAAAGAACGTCTTTTTGTTTGTTTGTTTTAATTTATAGAAAAACAGTAACTGTTTAAAGCATCAACAACAAACGCATATGAATTTGTATTTACTATATCTGTTTATGCTTAGCTGATTTGTACTGATTGTTTCTGTTATATAGCTAGTATTTGAATGGATTTTATAACACCTACATAACACATATAATATATATATGTGTGTGAGTGCATGTATGTGTATGCGTGTTATTATGCAGAGAAAAATACAGAAGTTAGCGGGACATCAAGTGTACAACCTCCTCAAGAAGGAGTGGCGTCCGCAGGTAAGCCGCATACAATACATTTGGAATCAGTGCAGACCGTCTCATGTTTAGCTGACACACACGTTTCATTCACGTGTAAATGGCGGGGAAATAGCTCAGTCGGTAGCGGCGCTGGCTTCTAAACCAGTTGTCGCTAGCGGCGTGGGTTCGAACCCCACGTTCGGCGAGGGATTTATTTCCCAGAGTCAACTGTGTGCCGACTCTCCTTGGTGTCCGAACATCCCCGTGTGCACGCATGCGCACGATAAAGAACCCAAGTTCACAGCGAAAGTCTCAGGGCTTGAAAACATGAATACACGCATGCAGGGAGAAAACAAAACAAAAATATGGGTAGCGCCGTACACTGTATGGCAGCTCGCTTTCCCCAGGGAGAAAGCAGCCCGAATTTCCATGAAGATAACCTCACAGGATTATATGAATCGTATCCCTTACAATACAAAACAATACAATACAATACAATACAATACAATACAATAACTTTATTAATCTCTAAAAGAGAAATTGCATTGCTGAGCTTTTGTGTCCGTAATAAAACATACATAAAACATCCCTTATCCCTTAATACAGTACAACCTGCCCTATCAATAACGACCACCTTCCCGCTACGACCAGCCCAAAGGATGCCTGGCTAGTTATTTTCTATATAATTCATCTTTTCATAGAGATCACTGTCTTTGACGACCACTTTGGGTTGGTCCCTTGAGTGTTCGTTATGGACAGGCTCGACTGTACCAACAATAAACCACTTTGAGACATGTAAGATCAGGTCAAAGTTCTTAAATGTTTAAATAATTTTATGTTTCTTGTTTTGTGGTTGTTGTTTTTTTTACACATTTTTGTATCCGCTACATTCTTTGTAAACATGAATCAAAACGGTGTATGCATGTGTGTGTGTGTGTGTGTGTGTGTGGGTGTGTGTGTGTGTATGTGTGTCTGTGTGTGTATGTGTCAGTGAGTGTGTGTGTCCGCCGTGTGTGTGTGTGTGTGCGTCAATGCGTGTATGCGTGTCTCTCTGTCTGTCTGCCTTCCTGTCTTCGTCTTTTTTCGTCCGGGGGGTAAAAACAAAGCAGTGAGGTTCATGTTCATGGTGCATTCAGTTCCAGAGTGGCCGACGGGGATCATGACCGCTATTCTTACCGTGCTCGTCATTCTGACTCTTCTTGTCCTTGGCCTTTGTTCGTACATGTGCGCCTGGAAGAATGAATGGCAACTGTCGAGGTTGTGCTTTAGGTATGTTCAATTTACAACAATATTAAGTAATACGCTTGGAATTAGGAATAAATTTATGTTATGATTACTTTTATGTATTTATTTATTTAAACATATTAGTTTACTGATAAGGTTTATTGGTTTAAAAATGTACACATTTGACAGAGAAAAGAAAAGACCTATGAAGAAGGTTTGCTCCAAGCAACACACACACACACACACACACACACACACACACACACAAATAAATAAATAAAAATAAAAATAAAATAATTGTAGTAGCAAACCTGCATGCAACTGAGGTTAAAAAAAAAGAGAGAAAAAAACAAAAGTAATACACTTGTTTTAAGGAGGGGCGAGGGTTGGTGTTTGGGCGGATGCTTGATCGTTTACGAGAAGAATTCTGTTTGAAGCAAAATCGTGTTATATTGGTTCTGTGGAAGCTCGTAACGCATTTTTATATAGCATTTCTTCATATTTGCATTTTGGAGAAATAATGGTTAAAGATTTCAGTGATTTGAGTCAAACATTTAAAATGTTTAACATTGCAAATGATACTGTTGCTGTTATGAGAATAAGCGAATTCAAACAATGTATTAAAACAAATGTAAAAGAAAGGTATCCCTGTTTATTAATGTCGTGTATGTGTGTTTACCGCCGTTCATCAATGCCGTACATGTGTGTATGTGTGTGTGTGTGTGTGTGTGTGTGTGTGTGTGTGTGTGTGTGTGTGTGTGTGTTTGTGTGTGTGTATGTGTGTGTGTTTGTGTGTGTGTGTTGTGTGTGTGTATGTGTGTGTGTGTGTGTGTGTGTGTGTGTGTGTGTGTGTGTGTGTGTGTGTGTGTGTGTGTGTGTGTGTGTACTATCAAGCAACATTTGTGGATGGCTTTTATATTTTCAATTTGTGTTTTTCAATCAGAGGACATCAGCAAGAAACGGAAGTCGGTGATACAGAACTTGGGCCTGAAAATGAACAGATTTTGGAGACATGATCCAAACACACAACATCTAAAAACAATCCAGCTCTGAATGAAACTGACCTCGCCCACCACATGTCATTGAAGACCTGTGGGACCCAAACCCCGTGTATGGAATTTCAATTTACAGTTTTAAAGACATTTCTGTTGATGAATTTAACCAAAACAAGTTCAGTTGAACAGGTATTCTTGCCGATGAGGGATGACACCATCACAAACCCCTAACGGAAATGTGAACTTCTTTTGGAAATTTGAGTGATGTTTTTGCGGGATTATTCTTTCAAACTACCAAGAGACACGGACCGCCTGGTCGGTCGACAAACTTATCTAAGAACAAACTGATTTTTATTGTAAGGTAGCTAATGTGATTTAAATTTAAATTCAACACTGAATAAAGAATGACCCGTGAACCTTCACATGCCTTTACCTAGCTATTGATGTGTACATTTTTGTTAAACAGTTGTTTGTTGTATGTTTAACTGGGTTTGCTAGTGTGTGATAGGGTTCGTGTCCGTCTGTAGATGTTAGTTTCTTTGTTAATCCTGTGTTGACAACTCTTCGACAAGCGCTTAGAACTGTACCCACGGAATACGCGCTATATAAGCTTCCTATTGATTGATTGATTGATTGATTTACCTATCTATATGCGCACTTTTTCAGAAGATGTGAAATGCACTCTGTTTCTGTAGGTTTGAGTTTGCAGTTCACCTTCCCTTTGTTATGCCACAATTATGTGACTACATAATTATGTGCAATATAACATTCAAAATCTATCAAGACATAAATAATTAAACGTTTACCGAAAGTCATCTGGACAAATCAATGAATTCAAACATGTCATTTTTGTGTTATTGCTTCGTGTGCGCGTTTGTGTTCTTTCATACACTGTGTTGAAAGGATAGACCTGGAGATGAATCTGAGCCTATATGTGACCCTCCACAGCGGAATGAGTCGCATGTCACCTTTGCATAATGTTCATATTTTTAATTTCCTGAAATAGCTTTTTATGCTCTATCCAGTGGTGAAACCGGTTTAGAAAAGAGCAAACACTTTTCGAGTTATAAGCCAGTGACTAGGGTGACCCTCACACTGTTACCAGACTACCCCCGGACTTCTGCCTAGCGCAGAACCGTCCGAGGTGACATGCTACTCATTCCGTGGTATTCGAGTTAATGTTTTAAAGTTCTGAAAGCAGAGATGGTCATCAATGTTTCACCTCCGACCATTTGCGTTTGAAAGATTTTTTGTTAGGCAGGCTATTGTTGAATTGTAACAGAGATAAGCTGCTCCAGTGCTTGTTTTCAAAGCTCTTAACTTTCACATCAGCTAATTCTAGTCAACAATATTTTTTTAAATTTTGGCTTGTGCAATGACTTTTTTCGCTCGATTTTGTCAGATCCATGCTTGTCACTTTCAAATTTTGTTATCTGAGCGTCAATGGAAATCTTTACTATTGGCAGCATTTCACCCTTTTTACATTTAGTCAAGTTTTGATTTGATCATGCAATGTGATATATGCCGAGGCGTTTGCTTGCTGTACATGAAAACAATCGGTAGACTGGTCGGGTTTAATCTTGTGTTATGTTTACATTTGGCAATATGGTTTAAAATACAACTACTTTTGTTGCTGTTGATGTTTTGTGTCATATGTGTTTGCATTTAAACCGTCCCAGGAATGATACTTTGATATGCAGAACGGTATTTGTATAATTATTTTGAAAAGAGGCTTAACAAAACCAATACACATGCGCATTTTAATAACTTGTCAATGTTTGCCTTGAGACTTAGAGAGTGGTGTGTTAAAACTTTGGGCAAAATAGGCCTGTGTTCCTGAGGGATTTGAATAATCAATTGTTCTTTTCTGAAGAAAGCCTGGAAGAGTTCACAAATAAATGTAAGTAGCGTCTGCACACATTGCTGACTTGAAGACAATTAGAAGCATACTTCCACAAAAATAATAGGTGCACTACTAGTCAATGAATTTATTATGATGCAATATATTGTTTATTATGAAGGCCACAGTTTTGTTCTCTTTTTCACATTTGGCGATGTTAGTTTACATTTTGCAGTATTTTGTAACATGAATATGTGAATGTAACATTAATTTCTGGTTTTAGCACCATAAAATTAATGATCTAAATGCTGTGTAGTCTCATTCCGTTTTGTCTTCAGAAGTATTCGATTTTGTTGTGTGCGTGAACGCGCTTACGTGTGTATGTGTGTGTGTGTGTGTGTGTGTGTGTGTGTGTGTGTGTGTGTGTGTGTGTGTGTGTGTCTGTGTCTGTGTGTGTGTGTGTTTGTGCTTGTTTGTGCGCGCGTGTGTGTGTGTGTGATGTGTGTGTGTGTGTGTGTGTCAGTCTGTCTGTCTGTCTGTCTGTCTGTCTCTGTGTGTGTGTGTGTGTGTGTGCTGATGTGTGCGGATGTGTGTGTGTGTGTGTGTGTGTGTGTGTGTGTGTGTGTGTGTGTGTGTGTGTGTGTGTAGACAGACAAGGGAAAAACTAGGCAAATACAGATATAATATGTTTGTCTGTCTGTCTGTCTGTCCCGTCCAACCTGGTTTTATCCAGTGCCTGCTCTGACCCTGACTCCCCTTGCAGCAACAACAATGACGACAACGCCGCAGCGACCGCACCCACCGTTGACACAAACAGTCGCAGTCGAGGTTCCAGCTCCAGGCGCGGGCGCTCTGGTGGGAGATCTCGCAGTCGGCGACGACACTCTCAGAGCTCCGGTCGCCGTGGGAGCCGTCATCAAAGCCGCCAGAGCCATAAGCAGCGCGAGAGTAATTTCCCCTCAGCCCTGTGCAGCATGATCAGTATTGTGATTCTGTGCACAGCGCTGGCAGAGCCCAGCTGGATCCGTATCGATGATGGACATTGCAGCCAGCTGACCAGCGGTAACAACGGTGGACCCCCCTTTGGTCTGGAAAGCCTCAGATATCTGGGGGCACTGCAGTTCTTCTACTTCGGAGACATGGTCACTCATGACCCCAGCGTTGGCCACAAGGTCACAGTGATTTCCGAGTACCGTAACGGTCCAGAAGATACTGACCGTCTGGTGAACTGCGTGACGGAGAGAGTGGTGATGATCTTCAAGATCATCATTGCTTTGACCTTCCTGGCCATACTGACCTCGCTCATCAGCTTCAGCCTTGACCTTGTTGGCCTGGAACATCGACTCTTCAAGCTGCTTCGCCGAAGTGCAGTTTTCAATATTTTTACAGTGTTGGTGTGTGTGGGGATCATCACGTTCCTGTACTGGGCCACGGTGGATGTCCTGGACCTGCAGCACAATCCCAGCATCCCCCACAACGACAACGTCAAGGTCACCTTTGACGTCAGTTTCTATCTCATCACAGCGGCAGGGGCCTGCTCCGTCATCGCAGTGGCCTTCAACTGTCTGCGCCGAAAAGTGGTGGACGCAGAACCGGCTCCGGCCAGAGCCATCTTGGATGACCAGTTCAACGTGGATACGGAGAACTTGTTGGTTATCCCCCCGCCCAGCCTCCACGGACAGGACTTTTCCCCCATGTCCAATCTCCCTCCCCCACCACCCTACACCCCCTACTGAGAGAACATGCACGATGATTTGTCTGTGTTCCTGTGCATCAAAAAATATGTGGAGGGGGTGTCTATCTGTGTTTATGTACATCAAAAAGTACACAATCGGGATGTTTCTATGGGGCGGGGATATAGCTCAGTTGGTAGCGCGCTGGATTTGTATTCAGTTGGCCGCTGTCAGCGTGAGTTCGATCCCAGGTTCGGCGGACATTTATTTCACAGAGTCAACTTTGTGTGCAGACTCTCTTCGGTGTCCGAACCACCCCCCGTGTATATACTACATTGGGTGTGCACGTTAAAGATCCCACGATTGACAAAAGGGTCTTTCCTGGCACAGTTAATAATTGTCTACCATACCCGTGTGACTTGGAATAAGGCCGTGAAAGGTAAATATGCGCCGACATGGCTGCAATCTACTGGCCGTATAAAATTTCATCTCACACGGCATCACTGCAGAGCGCCTAGAACTGTACCCACGGAATATGCGCGATATAAGCCTCATTGATTGATTGATTGATTGTCTGTCTGTCTGTCTGTCTGTCTGTCTGTCAAACAATAATCCGCAAGCTCAACCCACATTCAGTAACTACATGGTATACATTGTACTTTTTATATTTAGTCAAGTTTTGACTAAATATTTTAACATCGAGGGGGAATCGAAACGAGGGTCGTGGTGTATGTGCGTGTGTGCGTGTGTGCGTGTGTGTGTGTGTGTGTGTCTGTGTGTGTGTAGAGCGATTCAGACTAAACTACTTGACCGATCTTTCTGAAATTTGACATGAGAGTTCCTGGGTATGAAATCCCCATACTTTTTTTCATTTTTTTGATACATGTCTTTGATGACGTCATATCCGGCTTTTCGTGAAAGTTGAAGCGGCACTGTCACGCCCTCATTTTTCAACCAAATTGGTTGAAATTTTGGTCAAGTAATCTTCGACAAAGCCCGGACTTCGGTATTGCATTTCAGCTTGGTGGCTTAAAAATTAATTGATGACTTTGGTCATTAAAAATCTGAAAATTGTAAACAAAAATAAAAATTTATAAAACGATCCAAATTTACGTTTATCTTATTCTCCATCATTTGCTGATTCCAAAAACATATAAATATGTTATATTCGGATTAAAAACAAGCTCTGAAAATTAAATATATAAAAATTATTATCAAAATTAAATTGTCGAAATCAATTTTAAAACACTTTCATCTTATTCCTTGTCGGTTCCTGATTCCAAAAACATATAGATATGATATGTTTGGATTAAAAACACACTCAGAAAGTTAAAACAAAGAGAGGTACAGAAAAGCGTGCTATCCTTCTTAGCGCAACTACTACCCCGCTCTTCTTGTCAATTTCACTGCCTTTGCCATGAGCGGTGGACTGACGATGCTACGAGTATACGGTCTTGCTGAAAAATGGCAGCTACTTGACTAAATATGGTATTTTCGCCTTACGCGACTTGTTTTATTCTATGTAAATCGTGTTACCCAGAGAGTTTTGTATAACACACTAAATTCAGTTTTTCCTTCAGTGAAACGTAAAACCGCCCAAATCGGTATGCACACGATGTTTTCAGTGAATGCTCAATAAATATGGCGCACATTGTCAATCACAGATGCATTCTATCTTCTTAATTCATATTTACGGGCATTTTGGAGGTTCAAATGCAACTCTTGTAAAAACTAGCACTGCCTGAAAATGTAAGGATACGCAATTAAAGGGGTAATGTGTCTGAATGAGACTCATCACAAAGTTATCGTCTCGCGCATACATTTCTTCACAGGTATCTGTATAACGTTTGCCCCTACGCTTAGAGCAGGCATTTTTCTCTATGTATTAACGTACATGTTAGATCCATTACACTCTACCCTTACCTGGCATAGAGCCTCTTAAAAGGCTTTCATGACATAACTTTGACTTACAAAATTAGGGGGTGTACTTCGGAAATGAACTCTCACACTTAGTGTTTATGAGATATCTCATCACAGGTACTTGCAACAAAAAGCCCGTTGAATGCACTTTCCTCTGATATGTCTTTGATTAGATTGTGGCTTACACAACGTCTTTGAGAAGATTTGACATTATCAAAACAAGTGAAAATGACGTGGCGTTACACAATTTCTGAAATGCAAGGCCTCCTGGTGCTCCTATGTGTTGCATGCAAACAATATTTTTACTTGCTGTTTAACACCTTCTAATTACTTGATAGTTCACTTGGAAATATCTACTCTGCCGCCTGCGGGTAAGCTGAGATCGCTGTTTTTCATAACAAAGTGGGGTTTTTTTCTTCTGTAGTGCCTTTTTCAAAATAACTGGGCTACTTTGCCTTACAATTGCGTATAGCTACTGCCACTTTTGGGTACCTAGAAAGGTTGTTTTAAAATATATATGCATTTATTTTTCAAATGATACCAAATTTGCCCGGGAGTATTCCCTGTGCATTAAACTCCCAAACTAAGCGCCTTTTTCCTATCTGGCCTTGGACATACTGTTCTGCAAATACTTTTTTCCCGGGAAATACCGCCGATCTAGTCACAACTATTTCAGTCAGCTACCCGTTTACATTATGTGACGCTTTTGGGGGTACAAATACCTGCTTCGGTCGAGTGACGAAACTGATTATCAGGTGAGACCAGTTTATTGATTTTGATTGGTTCTGCTATTAGAAGAGATCAAAATACACATCGACTCATGGCAGGTATCATGTTTTAAGACAGCGGTTCTGGTTCGGCAAAGTAATACAAAGGTGACCCAGACAACTAGGCATTAACGTTGCTTGTGGAGTTGGAATGACAGGATATTTTTAGAAACAGCTAACAGTTAACCTAATGTGTGTGTATGCTTGAGAGTTGTGACATTGTAGTTTAGTCTTTTAGATTGTGCATACATATAATATATATGTATATATATGTGTGTGTGTGTGTGTGTGTGTGTGTGTGTGTGTGTGTGTGTGTGTGTGTGTGTGTGTGTGTGAGTGTCTGTGTATGTGTATGTGTGTGTGTGTTTGCGTTTCTGTGTGTGTGTGTGTGTGTGTGTGTGTGTGTGTGTGTGTGTGTGTGTGTGTGTGTGTGTGTGTGTGTGTGTGTGTGTGTGTGTGTGTGTGTGTGTGTGTCTGTCTGTCTGCCTCTCTCTTTCTCTTTCTATCTCTCTGGTTTTGTTTATGTCGTTCTCTATCTCCTTTTCTATCTCTGTATCACTTATTGTCTAAGTCTACACGTCTGTATGTGCCTTTCTTCGTCTCTCTTTCTCTCTCTCTCTCTCTGTCTCTCTCTCTCTCTCTCTCTCTCTCTCTCTCTCTCTCTCTCTCTCTCTCTCTTTCTTTAATTGATATTCCAACATTTTTAAAACGTATTATCATTGGATTAAACCCTCCCATGAGCGAGGGCTGGATGTAAAAAAGCACCTGTTTGCTTATGCCACTACCCTCATAAATAAAGAATTTGTCATTGTCATTGTCATTGTCATTCTCTCTCTCTCTCTCTCTCTCTCTCTCTCTCTCTCTCTCTCTCTCTCTCTCTCTCTCTCTCTCTCTCTCTCTCTCTCTCTCTCTCTCTCTCTCCTCTCTCTCTCTCTCTCTCTCTCTCTCTCTGCGTGTGTGTGTGTGTGTGTGTGTGTGTGTGTGTGTGTGTGTGTGTGTGTGTGTGTGTGTGTGAATAGAATAGAATAGAATAGAATAGAATTTATTGTCATCAACCCTTAAGGATATTGACACAAGTTGTACAATAAATGAATGGATAAATAATGTACAAATTATTTCATTCAATATTGAAACAATTAAAAACAAAGGCTCCAAGCAATTTTTGAATTTTTTCGTCTTTTTTAAATAACAGATCGCTTGGTTTCCTTAAGTCACAGTTTGATACTTCTTCTTCTACTAACTTTTTTTCTAATATTGTTAAATTTCTTGCAATTGTGTGTGTGTGTGTGTGTGTGTGTGTGTGTGTGTGTGTGTGTGTGTGTGTGTGTGTGTGTGTGTGTGTGTGTGTGTGTGTGTGTGTGTGTGTGTGTGTGTGTATGTGCGCGTGTGCCAGAACAACATGCTGACTGTTAAAAAAAGTATTGACATCTACCCACAGCCGAATGTGTGTTTGCACAGACACGGCCTCCTATACTTCATCAGTTTTATCAACTACGATTATACTCATAGTTGATGTTCGCGTGAACTTTAAAATTAGGGAGATTCAAGGACAGCACGTTTCGTTTTGCAGCTCGTTTCGTTTGGTGAATGAGTCACCCCGCGAAACGGAACGTGAAACGAGACGGCATAGGCCCCAGACAAGATTTAGATGTATTCACGTTTCGTTTCGGAATGAAGGAAGGGCGATAAATCTTCAAGTGAAATTATCACGTCTGTCCTCGATCAGAATGGAAAAAAAACCCTAGGAGGTGGTCCAGAATCGGGCATACTTTGATTATTTTCAGTCCAAATAAATCACACAGACTTTGTTTATACAAAATCACATACGAAGCCAGAATAAAAATTCGATGCGATGACCTACTTCTGCTTCGCCATTTGCTTTCTTCACCATGAAGTTGGATAAATGTACCAGGATCAGCACCCTTCAAAATATTTCAGTTCACAACAGTTGTCTACCTCCAATGAACACATTCTCAGCGCTGAAAGACTGTGAAAGGGTTGATGAATCTAGCAATGCATAAAATGGCCAACAAATAAAACTGTTAGTGTGCAAAAATACTCACAAAAGTTGACGAAATATTGTTCGTTTTTTGGGGGTGGAAAACGTGACTGCGTTTTGACGTTCCACGTTCCGTTTCAGTTGACCTTCACCTTTCCAGCGAGAGACTCCCGAAATGATGACGTTTACCACAACTTCAAAACGAAACGTCCCGACGTTTCGTTTATTAAATCTCCCTAGTGTCTCCACGGCGTAATGTTACGTTTTGAAGAACATTGACTCAGTGTATACTTTTCTTCCTGGCTAGCTACGTAAGCAGGACTCACTATTGTCTGAATGACAGCAGGAAGCAGGAAACAGTATTTTTAATTTGATACAGGTGTCATATTCATATGCTGGAAGGACAGTCGAAGTTGTGCACCGTTTTGAAGAGCAGTGACGTTTTCAAGGACTTAATACATGTTTTTTCTTGCTAGCCTAAGGAAGCAGAACACAGTATTGTTCAAAGACACAGATGTAATTTTCTTCTGCTTGGGACTAAAACGGACTTTCCAAGTTTCTCTTTCACCTCATTATAGACTGAGTGCCTGAACGAAGAGAAAAAGAGCTGTTGCTAACTCCGGTTTGACGTGCCAACTGACGTAATTACCTATACGTACTTCGTTTTCAGTTGCGGTTTCTTTTAAATATCATTATATAAACGGTGTCATTACTATTTTTATTTATCTTATTTTTCTTCAGATTTTGTTGTGTATTTCTTCTTTTGTATGTTTAAGTAATTGTCTTACTGACAGATTAACCCTATTGTATGATGAACGGGCGCAGTGCATGGCCCACAAAAGAGGGCATGTGAATTGGACACCTAAACATAAATCATGCCATTAATAAGCTAGCAGACATCTCGTCAATCCTGTATAACTCTGGTAAACCTTTTCATATTTTTGGATTGTCAGAGTCTAGGCTGTCGAGTAAAGTAGCAGACTCTGAGCTCACAATCCCGGGTTATGTCATTTTACGCAGAGATGCACAGACACACACAGAAACTGGATTATCAGTGAATCCTTAACTTTTACACGCCTTACCCACCTAGAGCAACACTCTGTTGAATCAGTATGGATAGAAGTAATATTAAAAAGAGCCCCAGCGATGCAACTTGGTTTCTGCTACAGGAACCCATCTGAACGAGTGAACTGGAGGGATAATCTCCCTTCCATGTTAGACGCAGTTTTGCTCGAGGGAAGAGAAACAGTAATCCTTGGTGATTTTAACATTGATTTACTTAAACTAAATAAAGTATGGTTAGATATTATTGAATGTTATAATTTAAATCAGGTTGTGCAAACCCCCACAAGGGTAACAAACACTTTAAAAACGCTTATTGACCATGTATGTATCATTTACACCATATAGCTGAAGTTTGTGTTCCAATACACGGCTGCAGTGACCATTACCCCGTGTGTGTCACCTGGTCCCGTAAAGGTGTAAAAGTCCCTCACGCTGGTCATAAAACAATAACATATCGTTCGTTTTCAAAATTTAATAAGGACGATTTTCTTGAGGATTTGTTGCACTCCCCACTTGAAAATGTTTATAATTTGACTGATCCGGATGAAGCTTTTGGATATTGGCATGATGCTTTTTTAAAGGTTTATAACAAACATGCCCCATTGAAAACCCAGAGGGTTAATCATCAATTGAAACCAAAATGGTTTCATCAAGAGTTGCAAGAGGTAGCGGATTATCGCGATATTTTGAAAAAAAGAGGGCTGGAAAATGAGTATAGAGATCAGAGAAACAAAGTTACATCTATGAAGCGATGGAAAAAGAAAAAGTATTTCCAGGAACTTACATCATCAAAACAAAATTCTAAGTCAATGTGGAAGGCACTAAATGCGTTAACAAATAAACAATCAACATCCGAATGCTCTGTCGTTAAAGACATATCCTCCGAGGAACTGAATAAACATTTGTCTAACATAGCCGAGAAAGTCGTTCCGGAAGACAAAACTCATTTAAATGATTTGAAGATTCTGACAGATTTTTGTGAATCTAAAAATATAATGTCGCAATCAAACATTCCATTTATTACTGTAACAGAAGTATGTCATGCACTCATGCACCTCAAGCAAACAGGAACCCGTGGAATTGATGGTCTGGACGGGAAGATTCTTAAATTAGCAGCCCCTGTATTTGCTGATTCTTTAACTTACCTGTATAATCTCTGTACAGACAAGTGTTATTTTCCAGTTGTGTTAAAGCAGGCTAAAGTTATTCCACTTTTTAAGTCAGGGGCTAAAACAGAACCCTCCAATTACAGGCCAATATCTATTTTATCGGTTTTATCAAAGCCGTTGGAACAACATATTAACAAGTTTATTATGTCACATTTTAACGAAAATGCTTTATTTCACCCAAATCAGTCGGGGTTCAGAACTCTTCATTCATGCCACACAGCACTTGTTTCTCTAGTTGATCAGTGGTTGAGCAAGATTAACGAAGATAAATTATGTGCTGCTCTCTTCGTTGACTTTGCTAAAGCATTTGATGTGATTCATCATGACATACTTCTTAGGAAACTCGCACTGTACGGCCTTAGAAATAATACAATATCGTTAATCAAGTCCTTTCTTTCTGATCGAGTACAAGCTGTGTGCGCCAACGGCAATATGTCTAGCATGCAGTCGGTAGGTTACGGCATTCCTCAGGGATCTGTACTCGGCCCTCTTCTCTTCACCATTTACATTAATGACCTTCCCCTACACATAAGCAGTAACTGTGAACTCTTCGCTGATGATACCACTATTCACACTTCTCACTCAAATGTGAAGGTATTGTCAAAACAACTTCAAGAAAGTGTTAACGAGCTTTTAGAGTGGACCGAATTAAACCACATGGCTCTTAATCCAGACAAAACAAAAAGCATGCTTATTACCACCAGACAAAAACGCCAAAAGTTAAAATCTAAACTTCCACCTTTAACGATTGATAATCACATTGTTGAAGAAGTTAATAAACACAAAGTTCTAGGTGTTATTCTTGATAACGATTTATCGTGGACTGATCACGTTACAGGAGTATGTAAAGTACTTTCAAAGAGGCTTTAATTGTTGTCCAGAATAAAACACTTCTTGAACAGTCATGGCAGGCAACTTTTCTTTAACGCTCACATTCAATCAATCATTGATTATGCATCAACACTATGGGATTGTGCGAGTGCAAAAACTCTGAAACCTGTATTTAGTATACATACAAGAGCAATGCAAGTTATTTTATTACAAGTCTCGGTTTCCAACGAAGACTATAAACTTTTAAACATCCTTCCTCCTAAATCAAGACTCATGTACAATAAAGGCGTTTTGATGCATAAACTCATTATTGGAAGAGCGCCTGCACCTCTTTCTTCTCAATTCACTTCCCACAATTTAAGAGACCCAACAACAATGCATGCTCCTCGGCCTCGTATAGATCTTTTTAAGTCCAGCCTACTCTTTTCGGGGACTAATCTTTGGAATTCGCTTCCAAGCGGTCTCAGACATTCCGTCAATGCCAAGACTTTTAAAGACAGATATTTCTCATTCCTTATACATGGCACATTTTGTTCTCACTTAGCCTGAACATGTTTATATTGTTGATGCCTTGTTTGTACCTTTTACACGTTTCAGTCGATGCATGTACCTAATTAATTTCATAACATGACTTATGTAACGATGCTACATTGTTATTATTTGCAACGTAGTTGTTCCATTGATTCCTCAGTTCACGGAAATACCTGTATTGATTTTGTTTCGACTTTCACGAAAGTCTGTTATGTGTTCGTGTTTGTTTCATGTATTTGGTCTACGTTTAGTTTTGTGTGTACTACCCCGTGTAAAATAACGTTCTGTAACACTTAATTTCAGCATAAACAGCAATACCACACACATGTTTGTTTGCTGCTGCTGCTGCTGCTGCTGCTGCTGCTGCTGCTGCTGCTGATGATGATGATGATGGTGATAATGATGATGATGATTTCACTTTTGCAGGGCAACTATGGATGCTCACCTCATTAAGGGACTGTCTGTTCTCGTTTTGCAATTGTTCATGCTCGGTATTGACAATGGGCATGCTCAACAATCAGTTACCTGCGATGCTGGGATAGCCTATATTGGTGAATCTTCGAATGTCACATGCTACTACCACAAAGACATAGGAGCGAACAAACTGTCGGTCAATGTTGCAATGGTACCAACCTCGCCTGAAAGGGATAACGAAGGTAAGCAGTGTTGACAGTTTAGGAACTGTGTGTGTACCAAGATTGGTGTGTATGTCGAGATAAAGACTCAAATCAAGATTTAAGATATATGTATGGTTGTATGTGTGTTTATGTAACAGGCATGGTTGTACACATACTGTACGTATCTGCGTGTGTGGAGCATAACTATGTATGCAATGGTGTGTAAGCTTGTGTTTGGAAAAATGCACGCGTGTATGCGTCTCCTTTCTTACTCTTGCTTGAATTTTGTTTTCACAGAAAGGGATGTTATCCAATGCTCATGGACAAAACAAGACGACAAACCACAATGCCTGGTCGCGCACGGCTACATGTTTAACCATAAAGTGACAGATCGCCTGACTGTGGAGATTCCAAACACCACCGCTCACTTTGCTGGCGTCTACACGTGTCGTATCGTGCCTCCAGATGATGCCACAGTCGACACGTGCTCTCTCGTGGTAAAAGGTAAAGCTGAAAAAGCCCCTGAGAGCAATACCTTTAATTCAGTCTTGCAATCATTCGTAGATGAAGAAGAAGGAGAAACAGGAATAGAGGGCGCTGTAGTGGGAGTGGGAGGATTGTATCAATGAATACACTGCATTTGTTTATTATTCTTTCTGGCAGAACTTTTTTTTTTATTAGAAACAAGTGATTCCCGGCTAATGGCCGTGCTATGCGTTTTACGGACGAGGTTTTGATAGACGTGCACAGGGTGTTGTGTCTACGGAGGAACAGCAGTGTTATAACATGATTTACTCTGCTTTTCAATATATACATTATGATGTAGCCATTTATATTTACTGTAATGGCACATACACTTTTCAGATAAGCTTTCAAACAGAAATAAATCATGGTTCAGATTCAACGCTGTTATAGAGCATTACTACATAGTTTACCTGTCTTGCATGCAACACTACTCAGTTTGTGTACCTAGCGAAGTTTTACTAAAGTCTAGACATGTGGAAACACGTGTGCTAATGCTCTATAATCATAGTTTCTATGATGCAGAAAAGACGCAAAACAGATGCAAGCCCGCAATGCCGTCAAGTCAACAGGGAACGCCGACAGGTATGTTAAACGCCTCAAGTACTGGCTCATTGTGGCTGCGTAACATGTATGCCCCTTTCTACCTCACAGGTCAACTGATTTGAGGATAATTATAACACAATGCTAATTACAAACAACGGGAATAGTAACTGGAAGAAATCACATGTAAACTGGCCGTAACATAATTATGTTCTGTTTTCTGGGACTTATTTGGAATGCTTCTATACGTACACCACCTCATTCTCAATACCCAGTCTACCGCATTACAGTTAGTCATATATCAAAGAATTGGTAAAAGAAAGAGCGGTGGGGGGGGGGGGGGGGTGTTAACAGAACAATGTCGAAATAGCAAAATGTAAACCATAGGCATATAATAGATACATATTAATAAAATATGCCAAAGTACCAGTGCACCCGAGCACTTCAACTTTAATTTAAAAAAATTCAACATCATAGTGATACGTCTCCTAAAAACATCATTCAGTGTATGTGTTTTGCATTATTGTGTGTATTCGGTGTGCCCTCAATATGTGTGATAGGGTGGAGTGGAAGGGGGAAATAGGCCAGGAAGCATAAATGAGACGCCAAGACAGAGGTTGCGATAACGTGACTTTTAATTAACGTACACCAGACAGCAGACACCAGAAAGCAGACACCAGAAAGCAGTGTAGTTCCTTCCTCAATATACAGCCGCACACAACTCGTCGGAACTTGAATTACGATCCCGGTCGAAAGTCACTTCGCTGATATAAACCCAGCTCTAAAACGTTTGTTCAACTGAACACACACACAAAGTCTCTCTAAACAATCCTCGAATCACTCCTTCGCCAAAATACAGTTATAATGGCCCAAACTACACTACTTGCATTGATTATTACAGAAACACAAACATCGTTCAACTACAACTAAAACATCACAATCCAAGATACGCACACTGACACGTCTTCACACTTCGAAATCACACCGGGTACTCTTCTAGCCCACGCTATTATTCTGACTCACGCGCGCACCCGTTCAAACAATCAACCAATAAGAAACCAGCCTCCATACACACCTACAATTAGCTACAACACACAATAATCCTAGCGGGAGACACAACTTGGGTCAGGGGAAGATAATAGACAGGGAGTAAAAGAGAGGGACAACAGTACATGAGATCGCCACACGGCTACAATGCATTTAAAGTGCATGTGTATGCAGTTTCAGATTGGGAGAGAGGAGCCTTGACCACTATCATCATCTTGAACATCGTGCACATCATACTGATTCTTCTTTTAATCGGGTGCTTCGCATGGCCAAGGAAAGACAGGTACAAAACAGTCCATGCATATTGTGCGCAAAAGAAACCCGTTTGATTAATGTGCTGTCGTGTTCCTGTGCAAGGGAGATAATACATACATCTTCTTGGATATGTACTGCAAAGTATGAACATCAATTTTCCGCTTATTTGTTTGTCAGTAATAATTAAGTGTCCCAAGAAGATGTGTCTTAAATTTACATCTTTTTACGACGACTCATTTCTAGGGATAACGTGTGGGAAAGTCAAGCACATACAACTGTTATAGACGTAAACGCACGCATAATGGTGTGCGTATGAGTGTGTGTGTGTGTGTGTGTGTGTGTGTGTGTGTGTGTGTGTGTGTGTGTGTGTGAGTGTGTGTGTGTGAGTGTGTGTGTGTGTGTGTTTGTGTGGTTGTGGGTGTGTGTGGGTGTGTGTGTGTGTTTGTAATTGTGTGTGTGTGTGTATATGCGTAGGAATACGTGTGTGATTGTATGTCTGTCTGTCTGTCTCTCCCTCTCCTCCCATATTACTCTCTCTCTCTCTCTCTCTCTCTCTCTCTCCTGTCTCTGTATCTCTCTCTCTCACTCTTTCTCTCTCTCTCTCTCTCTCTCTCTCTCTCTCTCTCTCTCTCTCTCTCTCTCTCTCTTTCTCTCTCTGTCTATGGCTCTGTCTCTATCTCTCTCTCATCCTTTGTCTCTCTCTCTCTGTCTCTCTCTCTCTCTGTCTCTGTCTCTCTCTATTTCTCTCTCTGTCTCTCTCTCTCTGTCTGTCTCTGTCTCTCTCTCTCTCTCTCTCTCTCTCTCTCTCTCTCTTTATCGCTCTCTCTTTGACTGTGTTTGTATGTGTTTGTGTTTGTATATATGCTTTATTTGTCAATGCTTGCTCCTTTTCTCAGCATCAGGAAAATGCTGACGAGACTGGGTGTCGACCATGCAACCGACGATGACTCCGCAAATCAGCCCCAAATCATGGACCAATTAAACAGGTAGGAAACAGTGTCTGCATAATTGTGTTTTTAACCGGGACAAACAAGAGTGTGCTGTGCGCAAAAAAACACGTTTGATTGATGTGTCTCCTGGAAGAAAAACAATAGTGTCGTGTTTCCGTGCTTGGATGGATATTGCAAAATATGAACATTTCTTCTCCGCGTATGTGTTTGTTAGTAATAAGTGTCCCAAGTGGATGTGTCTTTATTTTTGATTTTTTTACGACGACTCATTTCTAGTGATAACGTGTGGGAAAGTCAAGCACATACAACTGCTATAGACGTAAACGCACGCATACGGTGCGTGTCTGTGTGTGTGTGTGTGTGTGTGTGTGTGTGTGTAAGTAAGTGTGTGTGTGTGTGTGTGTGCGCGTGTGTGTGTGTGTGTGTACGTGCGTGCGTTCGTGCATGCGTGCGCGTGTGTGTTGTGTATAAAGTGTGTGTGTGTGTGTGTGTGTGGGGTGGGGAGTACGTGTGTGGTTGTGTGTCTGTGTCTCTCTCTGTCTCTCTCTCCCTCTCCCTCCCTCTAACTCTCTCTCTCTCTCTCTCTCTCCCTTCCTCTCTCTCTCTCCCTCCCTCTCTCTCTGTTTATATGTGTTTGTGTTTGTATGCCTTTGCTTTGTTCCTCAATGCTTGCTCTCTTTCTCAGCATCAGGGAAATGCTGGCGGAACTGTGTGGTGAGAAGAAGGAAGAGCATGCCACTGACAATGACCCGGGAAATCAGCACCCAAATCAAGCGCAGAAGACAAGGGCAATTCGTAGGCAGAAGTCGGACCCCTATGAATATATTGCCGACGATCAATTGGATTCTCGATTGTCTAGTCCTGACCCTGTCAGACAATTAAGTGACCCGCCCCGGCAAGGGTTTACCACTGTCATTGACATTGGTGCCCAGCTTCCGCCCGCAGCAAGTTCTGCTGCTAGTGCCAAACAACTACATGTACACAGAAGTGCAGATAATGAGGGAGACAAGAACAGACATGCAGTCCCGCGAATCAATGACGAGGACAAAGAACCAGGAGAGAAGGCAGCTTTTCTTGAAACAAACGCTAAATACCAAACAGTGACATGAACAGAGGGAGTTTTCTTAACTTTTTTAGCAAAACATTTCATATTTTATTTTCGTATATGTCAACAAAACGTAGAATCTATAGCACCTAGGTCATAGCAACATGATGGAAGGGAAATAAGGTAAGGTGTTTGATTGTGTTTATGTTGTTTATTTGTGCGGATTGGAAAGGAAGGTGGTGTGGTGATGGACATGACGGGATTTTGTATGACATTTGTATGTAACTTTGATAACAATTGTATACTATGTACTTATTTGCATTGAATTTTTACGCACTTGTCTAGTTATGTTTTTAATAAACAGTTTCATAGAAAAATAACCTTAAGAGCAGGCTCCATTTGTTTGTCTGAGTGATTTTCAATGTTTTGTAAGTCGTCATTTCCTCTCGTGAAGTTATAGAGATACAAGCACACAAACTCACTCACTCCGTCACACACACACACACACACACACACACACACACACACACACACACACACACACACACACATACACACACACACATACACACACACACATACACACACACAGTTAAAACTAACGCATCATATCAACTCCATGTATAATTTTCAAAAGAAGGCAAACAGATAAAATGACTGTGTATTTGTTGTTGGTGCAGTTGTCCCTGAAGGAGATCTTGTGCAATCCTCGCACACACACACACACACACACACACACACACACACACATACACACACACACACACACACACACACACATACACACACACACACACACGCACACACACGCACGCACACACAGACACACATTTAAACTGCATCAGCATAATTATCATGGCAAAGCTTATATCTACAGTTATGAACCTACCCCAGAGCTTGCGTATCAAGATATATTCTTGGAATGATCATACGACTAAGAGTTAAAGATATGGTCACACACACACACAGCTTTACATGAGGTTATTTTCTCTGGTCCTCGCACTCCGAAGTCTATGCTATTTTCCAGTGACACGTTGTCCTGCTGGCCACAAGCTCCGCGTGCTTGGGCATGGACGGTCACAAAGAAGACCATTGGCCATTATCTCTCATGTACTGGCTGTGTGAAAGGTATTGCAGTCAATGACAGAAAAATCATCTACTTCCTCACTGAAGCCATGGGAAGCTTTTTAATCCTGTCCCACTCAATTATCGGGATGTTCCTGTGGTAACACAACCTCTTGTTTAGAGTACACTATGCACTATGTCTTGGTATCAGAGAGTTGTAATGTTAATTCCAGTTGTAAGGACGTCCTTTCCTGAAACAAATGAAGAGCTGGATTACAACGCTGCAGAGTTCTCTGCCCTGGATTGTTGCTTGCCCGTCGTAAATCAGCAGTAGATCTGAGGGTACTGTGTTCATTTGCAAATCTACCATCAGCTTATCTGTCTTTTGCACTGCAGACACTAAGCAATAGGTAGCTACCACGTGGCCACTTTTTCCACTGCTGTCCTCAGTCCTATACTTTTCATCAAGACTTGTCACCATGCCGAGTGGATCTAAATTCGGAAGTCTTCATGTGGCTGAGGCATATCTGACATAGCGTCGATCTTGTTGTAGGTTAATCCCCTTTCTGAAACAAATGGCACAATGCGATTAGTTATGATGACTAAAACCTACATATAAAAAGTGTTTTAAAACAGAATAGTCAGGTTATACAAGTCACTTTACCTATGCAGTATGGTAACCCTACAATATGCGAAACATGTCAACTGACTGCAGCAGCCTGGTTCTTAAAATAATTCTGACGATCAACACAGCCAACACACTATTCACAGTCCATTTTAAGGAGCAACGGAGGTACTCTCTGAGGGTCTTGTTTTAATGATAACGATCAAACTCAGGAGGAAACAAACAACAGAGGAAAAAAGAAACCATTAACATTAACCGCAGAAAAATACAGAATCACATGTACCATTATTTACAAACAAATTCCACAGCAAGCTTTCTTTGGACGACTGTCATTGTCTCAAAACTCGCATTCTACCTTCTGTCCGAAAGAATCTAATCTTACGTTGTACTGCCTTGAAAGAAAATGCCAACAAAGACAAGGAAGCTGTTGCAAGGTAAGCTTACCAAACGTTACATAACGAATCATGATAGTGCGTAAACAGCACAGAGTACAATCGAGTCTGGAATAAAACGCGATACAGATCTGGCATTCAAAAACTGTCTTTCAAGTTCAAGGAAGTTGTTGCAAGGTAAGACTTACCAAATTGTACAGACAAAACCATGACAGTGCATGTTTTGAATCTGAGGCAAAATCGTGATCATTTTGACTTTGAGAACAGATTCATTCCGTTTCCTTATAATTTTATCTGCATGTTCAAGTAAATGGTGGACAGTTTTATACGGGCAGAGTAAACTTGAGACTCTACTGCAAGTCTTGAAATTCACATAAATCGAACCAAGAACAAAGACATCCAAACATTACAGGCACTTTAGATCAACTCATTTCACTAGAGGTGACTGCTTAGCACTGTGTTTGACATTTGTGTCTGCTGAAATAAAAAGAAATTAAAACAAAACGGATTAACAGTAGGTGACACGTTATCAGAGTGGGAGACACTAGATCTGTCTCTGTACTTACCGGGATACGACTGCCAGATCGACACTGCGCTTTCGACAGCTCTTCCTCGCGTGAACATTGGAAAAACGCTGTGCAGATCAAATTGTAGGAAATCTCCCTTTGGTATCTTCTTTATTTGCTTTTCTGGGGCTTAGAAACCGAACAACGTGAAATCATCTTCCCCGAATCGGCGAATGCAGAGGTGAGAAATGGAGAAGTGAATCTATGTATACCACAATCCTTCGCGCGACCCCTGACCTGGTCTTGACACCTGAACTGGTCTACCTACCACACACGACACAAACCAGTCAACTGCTTGTACCCCTTCAAAAAAAAACACCACCCGTTTTCTTTGGATACACGCTTTAACTACACACATGCCGACACAATGTTGATCATTGCTTCAATATTTTGAAGATGGTGCTTGAAAAATAACCAGGTGAAATGAGTATTTCGGTGTTTAGTCAAATGTTAACGTTTCTATACACACACACACACACGCACCCATACACACACACACACACACACACACACACACACACACACACACACACACATACGCGCGCGCGCGCGCGCGCACACGCAGTCATGCACACCATCAGGGCTAGTAAAAGGAAACGTTTTCTTTAAACGTCTCCAGTGTTTGATTTCGTAATTTGGGATGCTGCCATTTCCGTCAAGTGACTTTCAATAAGCTGCACGGCTGTATTGCACGATTTGTGAAACATGGATGAAAGGACAGAAAGCAATCGTCATCAAATGAAAAGAGCTGCATCTGACACGCACCAGTCAACTGAGTCACCCACCTCGCTTGACATACATCCGGGCTCCCTACTTTCAAACAGTACTGACTTTGTCTCGATGATCAAACAATTCGTTCGTGTTTCAACCATGTTTTTCTCACAAACTTTTTTTAATTTTTTTTAAAGTTAGTAGTCCAGGCATATTAGAGAACAACGTTGAAGTGACAATGACTAGGTTTAAAATGTCCCTTATCAGAAAGTTCAACCTCATTCGTTTGATGTTTATTAAGCACATTTTCATATAAAGTTGGCGCTTCATACGGAAAAATGGCTTTGAAATTGACCCAAATCCTTCTTTGGGCTCTGTAAATGTCGTTTGGGGGTATGGTTGTAAAATGGTATCTACTGGTCACCCCAATGTATAAACTGAAAACTATTTCTGCACCAGAACACGCAGAAAGGATTGTATCTGCCTGATGTCTGATGCTTTTCAAAATCCCCAACCACTAACACCTTCAAAACGGACTTTAACTGACACTGTTGTTTTTCCCTATATAATCCTTACTATTTTTCCGAGACGTCGTCGTGTTGTGTATTTAGCTTGCCACAACCTCATACATGGTCCTAAAAGTTAAAGTTGAAGAAAATACTAAAGATAAATGAAAAAGCTGACGCAGTGTCATTCGCACCGTGAATCCCCCCATGGGAACATACTAAAGTCTGGTTCCAAATAGGCTCAATTTCCTTCTATTTCTTTGTATTTCTGCCTCGTAGGGGTAGGGGTGTTCAAACCAAAGGCACCTTTAAACCAAAATTCAAATCACACATCTTACAATACTAAGACACTCAGCAGTAAAAGGGTGTCTGCTGGTAAAAAATTCCAAACAATCCTAAAAGTACTTCACTACTAAAAGTGCTTTTAAAAAGAGCCGTTATTTTTCCCTCTATATTCAGTATTGTGTTTTCTGCGAACATGTAGTCTATTTAGATGGTTGTCGTGTGCACTTGAGTTGCTAAAGCGTTTTCAGTTGGGCATATGTCGAAAAGCAAAGAATTAGCCCTTTGAAAACCATCAGAACTGTCACACAAAAATAACATTTACCTATCTCACCAACTGACCAAACATAGGGCTTTTCCTTATGTATTATGTATTGTCGTGTTTTTTGTAGCATACTTGTGAAAACAGCCACCACTGTTGTAAATGATACTTTAAAGAGCATTATTTCATTTTTACAGTTGAAGGACAACCTGGACTGCCGTATATTACAGCTGTTTTACAATCAGCCAAAATTTTCTTAACAAACGTATGTTAAGAACAACTCCCATAGTGAAATTGAAGGAAAACAAATTGAAAATCCCCCTGCCATAGAGGAGCTAAAGAATCAACAATAAACGACTGCATGGATAGCTTGATGCACGAATGCATTGCGGACATGTTTGTCTCCAACCAAGAGAAAGTTCCAAAAAATCCCTTTTGTGCTTCTTATTATACAGTGACGTCAAAGACAGCCTTTTCTGCTGTTCATACATTCAGGGGTTATGGTTACACTAAACGACGTAGTTGTAGCCATACTGCCATCCAGATTTATTTTTTCCTTGCGAGCAGTCACAGGGTGTTTGTGCTGTCTGCCAACCGTTAGATGACCCCGCCCAAGTCTGTTAAGGGACCGTTTGACCGTTATAGAACGCGTCTTTTTGATTTTTTGGCACAGTTGGAAACGGTTGATTTTTATCCCTACCATTGTTTCCAAACATTATATAGGAATGTTTTGTGAACAACGGATAATAGCCGCTACTCGCATGTGTAGCAAAAGTGAGCGTACATACTCACCCTGGTCGTCCAGCCGTTGTCCGTTGCCCGTCTTTATCTGTCTGTACTGAACATTACCTTTGGATATTTCTCCAACGCTATGAAGTGAAGAAACACCAAATGTTGCAAAATGTTGTATGACCCCAAGAGCTCAAAAAAGATACTTGAGAACCTTGACCTTACCTTAAGGTCAAGGTCACAGGGAGAATGAATGTGGTCTAAAAACTGCAAAATTTCACATTGTGCCAGTTTTCTGGAAAACAAATTAAAAACAGCGGGCTTAGTTTTGTATGGTATACAAGAAAAAGAAAGCCTTATCTTCTGATACCATTTTGGTTGACCTCGCTTCAATGTCAAGGTCACAGGAGTCCTTCAAAGTTGAATTGTATACATGTTTTGAAGTGACCTTGACCCTGAACTATGAAAAAAATCTTTCAAACTTCATAATTGTGTGGGGCACATGTTATATACTGATATTGAGCCACATTTAGTCACATATCATCAAGGTCAAGGTCACTTTGCCCCTTATGAAATGTGACTGAAACGGGCAATTGAATCACTAAAAGTGACAATGTCTCTTTGTAGAAAGTGCCAATAAGTATGTTTATGCTTCCTATGTCTTGAATTGATAGCCTTGTGATGTGTGACCTTTGATGATCTTGACCTTGGCCAAAGGTCATGTGTAATTTGGTAGGAAAAATCTGTAAAACAGTTCTAATAGTGTACAATGTCCTTGCCAGCTTCAGTTGTTAGACCTTCACCTTCAAGGTCACCTGAAGGTCAAGGTCACTTTAAGACAAAGGTCAAGCATGAGAGTCGCATGGGCTTTGCTTTGTTAAGATTTTTTACCAAGACACATGGATTTCTTTACCCGGCTTGGTCACATTTTTCATAGGGGTCAATGTGACCTTGACCCTAACGATATGTGACCAGATGTGGCTCAGTATGAAATTCTAACAAACGCCCCACTCAGTGTTTAAGTTTGTAAGAGATATCGTCCATAGTAAAGTTAAAGGGGCAAGCTCACATCAAAATATGTCTACAATTCAACTTTGAAGGGTTCCTCTGACCTTGACATTGAACCGAGGTCAACCAAAATGGTATCAGAAGATAAGGCTTTCTTTTTCTTGTATACCATACAAAACTAAGCCCGCTGTTTTTAATTTGTTTTCCAGAAAACTGGCACAATGTGAAATTTTGCAGTTTTTAGACCACATTCATTCTCCCTGTGACCTTGACCTTATGGTAAGGTCAAGGTTCTCAAGTATCTTTTTTGAGCTCTTGGGGTCATACAACATTTTGCAACATTTGGTGTTTCTTCACTTCATAGCGTTGGAGAAATATCCAAAGGTAATGTTCAGTACAGACAGATAAAGACGGGCAACGGACAACGGCTGGACGACCAGGGTGAGTATGTACGCTCACTTTTGCTACACATGCGAGTAGCGGCTATTATCCGTTGTTCACAAAACATTCCTATATAATGTTTGGAAACAATGGTAGGGATAAAAATCAACCGTTTCCAACTGTGCCAAAAAATCAAAAAGACGCGTTCTATAACGGTCAAACGGTCCCTTAACAGACTTGGGCGGGGTCATCTAACGGTTGGCAGACAGCACAAACACCCTGTGACTGCTCGCAAGGAAAAAATAAATCTGGATGGCAGTATGGCTACAACTACGTCGTTTAGTGTAACCATAACCCCTGAATGTATGAACAGCAGAAAAGGCTGTCTTTGACGTCACTGTATAATAAGAAGCACAAAAGGGATTTTTTGGAACTTTCTCTTGGTTGGAGACAAACATGTCCGCAATGCATTCGTGCATCAAGCTATCCATGCAGTCGTTTATTGTTGATTCTTTAGCTCCTCTATGGCAGGCGGATTTTCACTTTGTTTTCCTTCAATTTCACTGTGGGAGTTGTTCTTAACATACGTTTGTTAAGAAAATTTTGGCTGATTGTAAAACAGCTGTAATATACGGCAGTCCAGGTTGTCCTTCAACTGTAAAAATGAAATAATGCTCTTTAAAGTATCATTTACAACAGTGGTGGCTGTTTTCACAAGTATGCTACAAAAAACACGACAATACATAATACATAAGGAAAAGCCCTATGTTTGGTCAGTTGGTGAGATAGGTAAATGTTATTTTTGTGTGACAGTTCTGATGGTTTTCAAAGGGCTAATTCTTTGCTTTTCGACATATGCCCAACTGAAAACGCTTTAGCAACTCAAGTGCACACGACAACCATCTAAATAGACTACATGTTCGCAGAAAACACAATACTGAATATAGAGGGAAAAATAACGGCTCTTTTTAAAAGCACTTTTAGTAGTGAAGTACTTTTAGGATTGTTTGGAATTTTTTACCAGCAGACACCCTTTTACTGCTGAGTGTCTTAGTATTGTAAGATGTGTGATTTGAATTTTGGTTTAAAGGTGCCTTTGGTTTGAACACCCCTACCCCTACGAGGCAGAAATACAAAGAAATAGAAGGAAATTGAGCCTATTTGGAACCAGACTTTAGTATGTTCCCATGGGGGGATTCACGGTGCGAATGACACTGCGTCAGCTTTTTCATTTATCTTTAGTATTTTCTTCAACTTTAACTTTTAGGACCATGTATGAGGTTGTGGCAAGCTAAATACACAACACGACGACGTCTCGGAAAAATAGTAAGGATTATATAGGGAAAAACAACAGTGTCAGTTAAAGTCCGTTTTGAAGGTGTTAGTGGTTGGGGATTTTGAAAAGCATCAGACATCAGGCAGATACAATCCTTTCTGCGTGTTCTGGTGCAGAAATAGTTTTCAGTTTATACATTGGGGTGACCAGTAGATACCATTTTACAACCATACCCCCAAACGACATTTACAGAGCCCAAAGAAGGATTTGGGTCAATTTCAAAGCCATTTTTCCGTATGAAGCGCCAACTTTATATGAAAATGTGCTTAATAAACATCAAACGAATGAGGTTGAACTTTCTGATAAGGGACATTTTAAACCTAGTCATTGTCACTTCAACGTTCCCTTCACTAAAGTGGCTAAGATGCCTGGACTATAGGTCCAGCGCCATAACGACACGAAATACATTCTTTGAACAATTTCTCACTCTCAACAGAAAGCAGCCAGGATGATCTCGATCGGTAAGCGTTTAAATGGAAGTGTGTTTGCAATGTATGAACAAGCTCGGGGAGTTCTGTGATCAGAAACAGATGGTTTACGGTAGGCGGTAGTGGGCCTATAAGTGTATGACCGTTTTTACCCCGCCATTTCGGCAGTCATACGCCGCTTTCAGGAGAAGTATGCTAGGTATGTTCGTGTTTCTATAAACCACCACTAAAATAGATTTCAGGATATTTTTCGTGCGCACTTTGTCTTGTCCTTGCCTGTTTAGCCGGTTTGCACATACGTTGTCATGGGAGATCGGACAGACCTCCACCCTTAACCCATCGGGTACGGTTGGGATTCGAACCCGCGACCTTCCGCTTGAAAGGTCGGCGTCTAAAACACTGCGCCCGTCAGTGAGAGGTTTCTAAAACTATGTAAACGAACGATTACAACGACAGCAACATCATCGACACAAACAATACAACTTCCACAACAACAACGATTACAATCATTATGTCATCCCTGCATGGCATTTGCAATTAAGTAGCTTACACAAAACACGATCTTCTCATGACAAGAACAAACAACAACTACCAATTATAGCACGTTATTTCTTCTTCTGGTTTTGCATAGTATTCTGTAGTACTTGTTGAATGTATTCCGGCCTTTACGTCGTGCATGCAAAACACAGGTGTGTGTGTGTGTGTGTGTGTGTGTGTGTGTGTGTGTGTGTGTGTGTGTGTGTGTGTGTGTGTGTATGTGTATGTGGGTGTGTGTGTGTGTGTGTGCGTGCGTGTATGTGTGTGCGTGTGTGTGTGTGCGTGTGTGTGTGTGTATGTGTGTGTGCGTGTGTGTGTGTGTGTATGTGTGTGTGTGTGTGCGTGCGTGCGTGTGTGTGCGTATGTATGCGTGTGTGCGTGTGTGTGTGTGTGTGTGTGTGTGTGTGTGTGTGTGTGTATGTGTGTGTGTGTGTGCGTGTGTGCGTGCGTGCGTGTGTGTGCGTATGTATGTGTGTGTGTATGTGTGTGTGTGTGTGTGTGTGTGTGTGTGTGTGTGTGTGTGTGTGTGTCTGTCTGTCTGTCTGTCTGTCTGTCTGTAAGTACGTACGTGAGTGTGTTCTGTATGTCTCTGTTAGTGTACAGCCAGGTATATGGGCACACACAGTGAATCCTACCTTTCACGGTTTGGATTGGATACGCTGACGACAAGTTTTAATTACATTGTACCCGAGCAAGTGTCAGTGTAAGGGAAGTAATAACCTCGTTTCTCTGAGCGTCTTGTTAACAGTGCTTGCCCTTGCTTTATGTGAGTATTTACTACTGCACGGGGACCGAGGCTCGCCATGACCCCTGTGAGGTCGCTATTTGTTTTGAATAGGTTCAATTTTGCAAATAGAAAATATTTGAATTGAAAAGTAGTCCTTTCTGTTTGATACTCTGCCGTGCACGAATAATATATATATATATATATATATATATATATATATATATATATATATATATATATATATATATATATATATATATATATATATATATATATATATATATATATATATATAAGCACAAATGGAAACAAGAACATTATGCTGTCGAACGTACATTTCAAACCAGCACAACGTTTTCAAGGAATTTCAATATTGTTTGATTGCTGTCGGACTTAACGATCAGTATTAACAATCAACTAGGCCGCCTCTCACAGTTCAATCAATTAGGCGTTTTAACACAATGACATTGTGGTACGAGCCTTGCATAAGTAACACTTTCAAGATTACAGTGCGCACATATTCAACAGCAAAATCACATAACTCATTGTGAACTTCCTCTTATAACTTTATAGAGTGCGGAAACAAGACGTACAGATGTGTTTCAAAACATGCATGTGGCAAATACGTCCTTATTGAATCAAAAACAAAATGTGTATCAGGATTACAACTAATTGTAACATTGCACACACTATACCAATGCCAGATTAAAAGTTTGCAAATAAATGATACCGAAAAAGAAGTTCTCACGGGCTTCTGATGAAACACTAACAATACTCAGAACATGGCTTCATTCATAGACAATACGCATGACTACAAAAAAGTGTCCCTTTTTAAATCAAGCACCATGAACAGTTGTATTGATGGCATTGTATATAGCTCAGTTGGGGCGGGGATATAGCTCAGTTGGTAGCGCGCTGGATTTGTATTCAGTTGGCCGCTGTCAGCGTGAGTTCGATCCCAGGTACGGCGGAAATTTATTTCAGAGTCAACTTTGTGTGCAGACTCTCTTCGGTGTCCGAACCCTCCCCCCCGTGTACACTACATTGGGTGTGCACGTTAAAGATCCCACGATTGACAAAAGGGTCTTTCCTGGCAAAATTGCTTAGGCACAGTTAATAATTGTCTACCTATACCCGTGTGACTTGGAATAATAGGCCGTGAAAGGTAAATATGCGCCGCAATGGCTGCAATCTACTGGCCGTATAAAATTTCATCTCACACGGCATCACTGCAGAGCGCCTAGAACTGTACCCACGGAATATGCGCGATATAAGCGTCATTGATTGATTGATTGATTGTAGGTGTGATATGCGATGAACAGTAATCAAACGCCAGTATTTATTTGTTGACAAAACAAAATCAATTTTGAGAGCCACGTTCCCCCTAAACAAGGCACTCCCAATCACCTCAAATCATGTGTATATTGGCTGTTGAGTTATAATAGAAATCAGACATGCCCAACACATCTAAACTTGTTCAGGGTTAATTAGTACCGAACTTTGGGGGATACTGTTCGTGTACGCTACATTGGGGTGTGCACGTTAAAGATCCCACGATTGACAAAAGGGTCTTTCCTGGCAAAATTGTATAGACATAGATAAAAAAAATGTCCACCAAATACCCGTGTGACTTAGAATAATAGGCCGTGAAAAGTAAATATTCGCCGTAATGGCTTGAGATTTACTGGCCGATGTGAATGCGTGATATATTGTGTAAAAAAAAAGTCCATCTCACACGGCAGAAAGTAATATGTAAAGCGCTTAGAGAAATTCAAGCGCTATATAAATCTCCCATATACAATACAATAAAATAATGTTGTTCAGGGGTCCAAGAATAACAAGAATTAGAAATGCAGGGTTGGTCTTTGTATTGTATTACTATGTGTTATGTGGTATATCAAGTCTTATATCGCGAGCGTATCTCCAGACTCGGACTCAAGGCGCAGGGATCTATTTATGCCGTGTGAGATGGAATTTTTTTTACACAATGCATCACGCATTTACATCGACCAGCAGATCGCAGCCATTTCGGCGCATATCCTACTTTTCACGGCCTATTATTCCAAGTCACACGGGTATTTTGGTGGAAATGTTTTATCTATGCCTATACAATTTTGCCAGGAAATACCCTTTTGTCAATCGTTGGATCTTTAACGTGCACACCCCAATGTAGTGTACACGAAGGGACCTCGGTTTTTCGTCTCATCCGAAAGACTAGCACTTGAACCCACTACCTAGGTTAGGAAAGGGGGGAGAAAATTGCTAACGTCCTGACCCAGGGTCGAACTCGCAACCTCTCGCTTCCGAGCGCAAGTGCGTTATCACTCGGCTACCCAGATAGTGGCGTGGAATAGACAACGAGGACCCTGTAAACAAACAAATAAAACAATACTAGGTACCAAAACAAGACCAGATAATAATTCAAATACATATAATGATATTTTGTTTACAGTTATTCTTTAAACGGAAGGCAAATAAACTGTACAATAATAAATAGAAAACAGCAGTGAATAAATAGTTCCAATAATGTCAGTCCCCTAAGTCCATGAACATATATAATAACAACACTGAACATTTCTCAAATTCTTACAATGTTCATCTTTAAATATTACACATACAAACGTAATACAATTCCAATTAACACACAACATAAGTATCTTGCTCTAAATTATAACAATATAAATTCAACAGGTTATAACTTAATACATATAATTGTAACAAACATACCATGTCAATGTGATAAAGGCCAATATACCATCCAACTGCTCTGTGTCAGCTCTGACTCTCAAATGAAATGTTTCACATTTCAAAATCACTTAAAAAGCATGCAACACAAGATTCATGATTTACATAACAATATTCACAGCTGTAGCTTACCTTATTGCCACAGGGCTTAAACTAAAACAACTACATACAAGAGTAATCTAACTTGTTTCCCTGACTATTACAATAACACTGAGTGAGTGTGTGTGTGTGTGTGTGTGTGTGTGTGTGTGTGTGTGTGTGTGTGTGTGTGCGCGCGTGTGTGTGTGTGTGTGTGTGTGTGTGTGTGTGTGTGTGTGTGTGTGTGTGTGTGTGTGTGTGTGTGTGTTAAACAATCAAACCATTAAGCCACAATAATAACATTACATTTAACATACACAATAATTACAACAGACACACTAATCACTCTGTCACACCGACTTACTGTCAATAGCAATACACTAACGAATCAAGACTCAATAATCACTCTGTCACACCGACTTACTGTCAATAGCAATACACTAACGAATCAAGACTCAATAATCACTCTGTCACACCGACTTACTGTCAATAGCAATACACTAACGAATCAAGACACAATAATCACTCTGCACACCGACTTACTGTCAATAGCAATACACTAACGAATCAAGACAAATAATCACTCTGTCACACCGACTTACTGTCAATAGCAATACACTAACGAATCAAGACTCAATAATCACTCTGTCACACCGACTTACTGTCAATAGCAATACACTAACGAATCAAGACTCAATAATCACTCTGTCACACCGACTTACTGTCAATAGCAATACACTAACGAATCAAGACTCACGTGCAGTCAGAAAATCCAGCTTCCATAAATGTTGCAAACATGAACCGACTTTAACCAAGTTGCCTGCTCCCATGAGCGTGAACGACCATCTGCGTATTATCATTCCAGACTGGCGCATTGCAAAACACAACTGCTTGGCTGCATGCTTTAATAAAGATGTGCTGGCTATTAGAACGTTTAGTTTATGACAAACCGAAGGCCAAACAAAAACAATAGGTGTGGTAAAGGTAACATAGCAACAAAAAAATAGGGTAGGAAGGTAGGCAATCACTTCTTTTACTTTTTTTTCTAATGTGTACAAATCAAACCTACTTGACAGGGAAATAAGTGTGCGACTCGAGCGCTTTCGCTTTCATTGCGTTTTCTGCACTCTGTGTTTTTTTTTGGTTTTTTTTGACAAATGTAATAAAAAGTTATAGGGTCGGCCCCTAAAAATAGGGTAGGTCGGGTTACCGTAACCACACCTATTTTTTTTTAGGCCTAAACGTTACTTTGTCTACATTTACGATACATTAAACGTTCCAATCACCTAGCATTCTTATTATTATTTTGAATGTTATGGAACGTTAGCAGTGCACTTTTGTTTTCTTTCCAAAATTGTAATAAATCAATAAATAGGTGACAACAAACATGGTATCGGTGTGTTTGCTGTTTGTACACATACTTTCTTATGTACATGAGGTCCAGAAAAACACCACCACCTGTAAATAATCTTACTCATTATTTTAAATTTACAAAAGGACAAATATTATTCATATGTTAAACAATAGTGTTGTGTTTGCTGGTGTAAACATGTGTAGCATCACAATGATTATACGTCATTATATATGGGTCTATTAAAAATCAATATTCGCATTATAACAGTTGCCTTAAATCATGGACAATAAACAAGTATGTCTTTCTAATTAATAAAACTTGCATTGACTGACTTATTTCGTGTGCAGGGTGTGTTAAGTTTGCACGCAGATTATATTTCATATTCCATCTGTTTCCTACAAACAATAATTCCAGTGAAACTGAGGGACAGACTGAGAAACAGAGCGACAGGGATAGAGCGACGGAGAGAGAGAGAGAGAGAGAGAGAGAGAGAGAGAGAGAGAGAGAGAGAGAGAGAGAGAGAGAGAGAGAGAGAGAGAGAGAGAGAGAGAGAGAGAGAGAGAGAGAGAGAGAGAGAGAGAGAGAGAGAGAGAGAGAGAGAGAGAGAGAGAGAGAGAGAGAGAGAGAATGACAATTCTTTATTTTACGAGGGTAACAGAATACTTTTTTGCATCTGGCCCTCGCCCTAAAGAGGGATTAAATCTACTCTAATAACTACTACTACATACTTACATAATTAGTAAAACAGTATAAGTTTATGTACATAAATGCATCATATGAAACATTGTAGTTTATAAATGTTCATGACAAGGTGCAAAGCAAAAATGTGCAAGTCAATTAGAGTCAGAATACTATGCAATAGTACATCAACTCTGCAAGATAATGGATATCATACAGAACATCATAATTTCGTGAACAAAACAATAAGTCAAAAGTGAGTGACTGTGTCCCAAAGGACATAACAATCAAGAATATACTATTTTCATTAAATGGGATATATATTTGTTTTTGAAAGAATCTGTGCTGGTAGCTTCCCGTAGGGCATTCGGAAGAGCCTTCCAGAGACGGCCACCTGAATAAACTAGACTAGACTTAAATAAGTCTATCCTAGGAAGAGGAGTGTTAAATTTCATAAGGTGGTGTGAATTCTTCAAAGATAACTTTGAACAAATGGTTTGGGGATATAATGTTATGCATAAAGATTCCTTTGTTAAAAAACAGTCTTGACTTTAGAGGTAAGATTCCTAAATGTATGTAGTCTAACTCTGTGAGGGTAGTGTGCTTTAGTAATACTACTTTTAGCGCTCGTTTATGTAATCTGCTAAGTGGTTTCAAGGAATGTTCACTTGCTGAGTCCCATAGAGTGGATGCGTAATCAATAACAGATCGAATATGAGCAATGAAGAATAACTTTCTGGTGTGGCAGTTCAGGAAGTGTTTAATTCTAGATAAGAGATACACTTTCTTTGACACCACTTTACTAAGTTGCTCTATGTGGGTTGACCAAGACAAGTTGTTATCGATATTAACACCCAGCAGTTTGTGATGGTCGACTTTTTCCACTATTTCACCATCTATCATTAAAGCAGGACCAGTTGAACAAATATTCCGGCGTTTTTGTCTTGTTGTTATGACCATATATTTGGTTTTCTTTGGGTTAAGAGACATATGGTTTAGTTCAGTCCACTCTGTCAACTGGTTTAAACTCCTTTGAAGTGATTCTGATAAGCGAGTTAAATTTGTGTTGCTGGAGTGAATTGTGGTGTCATCTGCAAAAAGTTCACATACATTTTGAATATGCAGGGGGAGGTCATTAATGTATATAGAGAAGAGGAGGGGTTCTAAAACCGATCCTTGTGGTACACCGTATTTTACTTCTTGCATGCTCGACGCCGAGGCGTTTGTTAGTACAGTTTGTTGTCTGCCGGTGAGAAATGAACTAATAAGTTTGACAATTTCGAATTTTCTCAGTAATAACGTAGAGAGAGAGAGAGAGAGAG
>NC_090252.1:11157869-11219204 GCF_037325665.1 Littorina saxatilis | reverse complement strand
ATATATATAGATATATATATATATATAGTATACTTACAGGGGGTATAAGTCCCCCATCGGGAGCCCGGACCCCCCCTTTTTATAACATTTTGAGCATACGGCCACCGGAGATCGGGGGACCTAAGGTAAATACGAATTTGAAAGCGGGAGAAGGGAGAAGGGAGGTAATCATTGCGTTACTATAAGCAAGACATCATAAAGTGTACTGTCTCCCTTTACTAGGATTAAAAATATCTGCCGTTTGAGATTTAATTTAAATTGAAGTTTGTAGTCAATATGTACATTATGTAAAAAAGGGAATTTATGGACCCCACACCTTTTTATTCCAAATCTCAAAAACAATTGAGTTATATTTTAAAAAAAATCAGGGTTAAGCTTCTTAACCTACAATCTAAAGAACTAATCCAAAACAAATCTGTTTGAGTCCTCATTCGGTGCAAGATTAAAAATTTCGAAGATATACGGCTTGATTTTGCTTTGACCCTGCAACCGGGAAAATGGCGTCCAACTCATTCAGATGTATGCGGTAAGTCATTTTTGCTTTCTTTGATTTGTTCTTTATCTAACTTATTTATCAAGTATTATTTCTTTCTTGTACTACTATTTGACTTGTTGTCAATTGTGTGCTTTGCTGGGAAGAATGGTAATAACATAACATAGGGTTACAAAGATTTACTTGAAGTTACAGCAAGTACTGAGTAGCGAACTTGCATGCGCACGTGTTTCCAGAAATCGGGAACTCGACTCGAAACTTTTGAACATATTAAACCATTTTTCTGACACTAGTGCATATATTTTGTTGACAAATAGTATCATTTAGTAATTCTACATCGAAACATGTGCTTGGTATTTCGGATAACAGACTCGTCTGAGGTGTCAGCTTTTGAGTGGAGAAATTGAAACTCGCTGCGAGATCGCGAGCTCTTCCGTCGTTTCGAACTTTTGCACTTTGTGGCTGGTTTTTCTGTGACATCATGTATGGACTTCGAGATTTTAATATAGATCTATATATATTTATTAACAACAACAGAACGTTAAACAGCTTGTTGTTACTTTTTAAGGAAACGAAGAAGAAATAAAAACGTAAATAAAACTTATATAGTTATACTGTGAGTGTGACTGTCAGAAGCGAAACTGACTGAAATCAACATCGGGTCGTGTCCGAACAGATTTTCTTAAAAAAAGAAAACAGAGAAGTTTGAGTTGCTGACGACCGTTTCCTCAAGCAAACTGCTTCGATTTCATGTTTGACATTGTCGATGGTGTCCACCAGTTCTGGTGCATGTTTTAATGCAAAAAAGAGTTAGTTTCTGAGCAAGCATTTCTTTACAGCAGTCCCTGCAATGATGAAGGCCCTCCGAGAAAGAGAGTGAAAAATCGGCCACCGTTCTCAGCATCGCGTATCTGTGTGTAACCTTTTTCATTGACAAGATACTCTTGTTTCCCTGCAGCCTTGACCAGTGAGTCGGTTACCTAATCTGTGAACCCTTCAGTTGTGTTGCTTTGTCAAAAGTTAGACACAGTCAACTAGTTTTGCTCTGAGTGAACAGTGCAGCTGGCCTCAATTAGCCGGTGACACCTCTCTGGCCACAGCACCAAACAGTACATGGCTGGGGGGAGAGAGAGAGAGAGAGAGAGAGGGGGGGGGGGGTAGCTGGCTAAACTCAGTGGGGTGTCTGGTGTCACTGAAGTCAGCAGGAAGAGCATTGGAGAGAAATAGAGAGGTGTACTTGGAATAAAGGCCGTGAAAGGTGAATGCTCGCCCTAATAGGCTTGAGGTTTGCTGACCGATGTGAATGCGTGATATATTGTGTAAAAAATTCCATCTCACACGGCAGAAATTAATATGTAAATCGCCGTGAGCTCTTGTGAGAAACGGCGATTAATAAATGTCCATTATTATTATTATTACTCTTCCAAACAATTTCCAAGGATCAGTTGTCAGGGCTTAGGGTAGTCAGTGAGGGAGAGTGAGAGCGGTTTGTGTACAGTCCGACAGAAGAGTGAAAAGTCACTGCCACAAGATCGGCATGCAGTCAATAAAGCCAGACAAGAAGAATGATTATGACATGCGGCTCTATCTGCTGTTTTTTTTTATTCAAACTGGTTTTCAACGCTTATTCTCACAAAGCATCTGCACACCTGCCTCTGCCTCTGTGCTGTGTTTGTGTGGCTGCTTTCGTATGATGTCAGTGCATGGTGAGTGCGTTCACTGCCTTGTCACCACTTCCCTACCTTTTTCAGAATGTTTTCTTGGAGTTGGATAATTCTTTGAATTTGCGATTTTCCAACATCAAGACTTTTTGCAATCGCGATGGCAGTTTCTCCCTTTTTGTGTCTGTTCACAACATTCACTCGATTTTCGCGAGTTAAATATTTTCTTTTCTTTGTAGACGCCATGTCGATCTCCACTGCTCTTCTGTCCAAAGACTGTCTATTCTGACTGAATTGAACGGTGTGTGTTGGTCACGTGAGTTTGTTTTCTCGATGATTGGTTTGTGATGTTTACTCAGCCCACCCAACCATCACACCTCTCAGCGGTTAATTAGTGCCTTTGCTTACGCAAGACGGTTATAACTGGTTATAGCGGGGTGGTCGCTACACTGGTGACAACTATATAAGGAAACACATCGGTTAAAAAAAAAGGTCGTTGTGGCGGGGTAGTCCTTAGAGAGAGGGGTCGTTGTGAGGGGTTCCACTGTATTATTATTATTATTAGATGTATTAGCAGTGAGATTTTGTCATTTGAATTGTGCTATTTTTCCACTCTCAGTAACCATCTGTTTCTTGTTCCAGACACCCACATAGAGGATGCAGGTGACTCCAGCCCCGAGGTGGAGTTTGTCCCGCGCTACGATCGGATCGCAGGCTCTCGTGACAACTACAATGTGTTCACTTCCAACTTGCCAGGTGCTCAGAACGTGACCATTCGGCCAGCCAGTAGCGACAAAACCCCTGCTGCTACGGCGGGGGCCCGAACCGTGTCGCAGTCACAGAGAGACAGCGTTGGCGCCACTTTGCCCAGAGCCGGTGCACTGACTGTTGCTGGACTCAATCAGGTGAGAGTGAAGGGAGGGGTGGGGGTGAAAGAAAAGTAGGGTCTAGAGAGGGGCATTGTTAGCGCAACTTTGTTCCGGAGCTGGTGCAGTCGACTTGATTATGTAAGGAAGAAGTGAAGAGAGAAATGGGGGAAGTTGGTGGGGGGGGGGGGAGGGGGGAAGGGGAGAAAGGCAGGCATGCCTACAGACAGAAAGAGAGGGTGGTGCCCCCAACAATGTATGCAATTTTTGTGAATTAGAACAAGATACAGTTTATCATTATTTGTGGCAATGTGAACATGTCCAGGTTTTTTGGACGGAATTTGAAAAATGTCTGAAAGAAAAATGTTATAACTGTGACAGACTCAGACTTACACCAACACTGGTACTATTGAACCATGAAAACCACATGAAAACAGACGCTGCGCTGGTTTTGATTATATTTTATTAATATACTGTATCGTACCTTTCAAATGCCTGAGCCACCTGATTATACTGTAGGTAGTTTTTGCTCCTCTGCGCATTACATTGTGCAGTATCACAGTATTGTGTCATGCATTATATCCGCAGGGCATTAGCAGAGACTAAAATATGTTAGTTGAAAAAAATGTCCAGTCTGTTGTTTATTTTAAGGCATGTTCATGTTCTTTTGTGATGTTGCAGCATACACAGCAGTTTATTATTAATCAAATCCTGCTGATATCATAATTGACCAACCAACAAATGTTACTGGTATAAAAAGTACCAATCAACATAATCTCACTCCGATTGTCCTGTTACATACAGCTTGTTATTAGAGCTTTGACAAATTGTTCTGTTTCGAAATTTTTGTTCAGCTCATTCCAAAAGACAGTACCAAAAGACAGTACCAAAAGACAGTACCAAAAGACAGTACCAAAAGACAGTACCAAAAGACAGTACCAAAAGACAGAACCAAAAGACAGTACCAAAAGACAGACCAAAAGACAGTACCAAAAGACAGTACCAAAAGACAGTACCAAAAGAGTACAGTGAAAACCCCCTCTAAAAATTTGAGAAAATCAGGTCTTAAAAAGGAGGGAGTCTTAAAATGGGGGTAATTTTACAGAGGTTATGAACAGAAAGTCTGAAAAAACAAGGTCTTAAAAAGGAGGGAGTCTTGAATTGGGGGTGTCTTAAAAGGGGTGGTTCCACTGTATCAATGTTGTTACGATGCTGCGTTACAGGCAGGGCGTAACGGCACCACACCGGCGCCAGAGACTGGAGCCTTCAGCGGTGTGCAGTACAGGGCTCCTGCCCCCGGCCCCACCCTTCGCTGGGAGAACCCTCACTCTGACCCCTACAGTGTGCTCAATGTCTTCTCCAGGAACCAACGATATGTCAAAGGTACGCCAGTCACAAAATCACATCAAGTTCAAAACAAGTTGAATCATCGGTTTCAGTTGTGACATGCTTGTCATCATTGTGACACACACACAAGCAGGGACTTCTTCTTCGTTCATTGGCTGAAAATCCCACGTTCACTTATGATCATGCACGTAAAAGTGCATGATCGTTTTTACCCTGCCATTCAGGCAGTCATACGCCACTTTTGGGGGAATGCAGGAGACAGTCATGTCCGGAGTCTTTTTTCTTCTCCCAGAGACTTTTGTCAGAAGTTAGCCAGTTTCCCTGATCTGCTTCGTGTGAATATGTCCCAGAATATTTTGAAGAAATCACCAATCTTCAGTTTTTTGTATTGCAAAAAAAAAAAAAAAAAGGAACGAGATAAGAAAAGCTAAATTGTCTGGCGTTCCAGTCAGTAAATGTTCACATGTGGAATTTGGGGGCCCGGTAGCTCATTTGGTAGAGCACTGGACTTGTGATCCTAGGGTCGCAGGTTGGAATCCGGGCTGGGGCGGACACAGGTCAACTTTATGTGCAGACTCAGAGACGGTGTCCATGTTCCACCCCCGTGTCACCACTGTGGCACGTAAAAGACCTCGCTCATTCTGCCACAAGTGCAGGTGGCTGATTACACCTAAACATGCACACACCTGGGTAGCGCGACTCTGTTGCTGCTAGCTTTCCACTGGGAGGAACTGACCTGAATTTCCCAGTGATGGGACAATAAAGTAATGAAAATGGAAATGAATATTTCCACCACCTTTTGTTCCAGCCCCAGGACGCCCCGACAGACAGAGCGCCCGAGACAGGGACACTCACCCTCAGTCCAACAGCACACAGCTCAAGGATCCTAAAATGACCTCCCAGCAGGTCGTCTTTGGCCAGACGCTCGAAGGTCACCCCATGATAACCCGCACGACTTACACGCGTGTGGAAGCTACGCTGCAAGATCGTAGCCAGGTGTCACAGCCGTCTGCATCAGGCAGGGCAAGAGCCACGAGGTAAGGGGTTTGAATCTTGTTGGGGAGGAGGTATGAGAGTACAGTGGAACCCCCCTTTTAAGACCTCCAAAATTGCGAGAAAATCTGATCTTGAAAAGGAGGGAGTCTTAAAATGGAGGTAAATGTACTGAGGTCATGCAAAGAAAGTCTGAAAAAGGAGGGAGTCTTAAAATGGAGGTAAATGTACTGAGGTCATGCAAAGAAAGTCTGAAAAAGGAGGAAGTCTTAAATCGGGGGTCTTAAAAGGGGGGGGGGGGGTGTCGGGGTCCACTGTAGTGGTGATGATGATAGTCTAGAGCCACTATTTCTCTCCCTCTCTCTCTCCATTTGCCTTTGTGACTGTCTTCTGTCTTTATAGTTGTCCCTCTGTGTGCATTTGTACACACATTCCTTTGCTTACCTAACTACAGAACTGTGCACTTGTTTTAGCCGTCAAGACAGCTTCTGTAATAGTGCTGACGTGTCCTCTCAATATGAGGCTTATATCGCGCGTATTCCATGGGTATAGTTCTAAGCGCAGGGATTTTTTATTTTTTTTATTTTAATTTTATGCAATTTATATCGCGCACATATTCAAGGCGCAGGGATTTATTTATGCCGTGTGAGATGGATTTTTTGAGTCACTTGAGAAAAAGTGACTCTATGTAATCGGTCAGTGTTAGTCTGTCCGGCCGGCCGTCCGTAGACACCACCTTAACGTTGGACTTTTCTCGGAAACTATCAAAGCGATCGGGCTCATATTTTGTTTAGTCGTGACCTCCAATGACCTCTACACTTTAACGATGGTTTCGTTGACCTTTGACCTTTTTCAAGGTCACAGGTCAGCGTCAAAGGAAAAATTAGACATTTTATATCTTTGACAAAGTTCATCGGATGTGATTGAAACTTTGTAGGATTATTCTTTACATCAAAGTATTTACATCTGTAGCCTTTTACGAACGTTATCAGAAAAACAAGGGAGATAACTAGCCTTTTCTGTTCGGCAACACACAACTTAACGTTGGGCTTTTCTCGGAAACTATAAAAGTGACCGGGCTCAAATTTTATGTGAACGTGACTCATTGTGTTGTGAATAGCAATTTCTTCCTGTCCATCTGATGCCTCATATAATATTCAGAACTGCGAAAGTGACTCGATCGAGCGTTTGCTCTTCTTGTCTAAACATGTTTTGCTTTCTCGGTTTCATTCTGTGTTTGAGTCTGCAGTTTGACAATATATAGGGGGGGGGGGGGGGGGGGGATAAAAGAGATATTTTCTGTCATCAGTCAGACTGTTTCAGTGTCAACCAGTGTCAAGTGCTTTGTGTGGTTACTCCTATTGCAACTGTGACTCATTAATGTAAATTGGTTGATTTATTAGTGATTTTACACAGAGAGCTTACATACAAAGTTTCGTACCCATGCAGTTAAAGGGGACCTCCAGTCAAAATTGTTGCCTAGTTCTTCTGCTTATCGGAATCCTCACCTTTCTAAATGTCTGTTACCAAATTTTTGCTGCACATACTGACATAGATACCGACTTTCGTTGGAGCGAATACAATGGCTTGAAAATCACATAAATTATGTTGAGAGGCTCACAAGTGGCTTCCGTGACATGGTTTACCACACCACAGAGAGACCTGCGATGTCAATTTTAGCTGTCGTGTGAGTGCACCTGCACTTCAGTTGACGCCATAGGCGCTTGCTATAACAATATGATAATCAAATAATCACTGTTAATGGTAAAATGTATGTTCTTTGGTAAATAAATTGTATTTTAGGGTCGCCCAGAATTTTGCCAAAACATCATTTTTCAGATACATACCTTTGTTATGGCTCATTTTATTCAGACATTATTCATCTTTCATGTGCTGCAATTGTATTTTGCATAAACAAATCATTGTTTGAGATAATAGCCTTTTAGTTGGGTGGGTGTGGTGCTGACAACACCCAAAATGGCGACCCAAAACAGTAAAAAATAACATTCAGTCACTCTCCTTCTGTACCTAATAACAAGGATTACTCCCTTGAAAACCTGAAACAATGGGCACCTCCCTATCTGCCATTCAAAATGGCCGACTAGACCGTTTACTGTGTCGCGCATGCTGTGTTCATTTTACTTTCAAGATACATTGTGTGTAGGTGTGTTGAGTGTATTTTAGGGTATTGCAGTTTGTTTTGGTAAAGACTATGCCCGGGGATAAAAAGTATGGGCCTTCAAAGCCCAAGAAACGCAAATTTTGTGGAAATAAGCACATGAAGAAGCAGACGAATCAAAACAGCGAAAGTATAGCATCGAGTGACGAAACTGTAAGTGCTGAAAGTTCAAGTTTTGGTACAACTACAAGTGAATCAGCAGATTGTACCACTCGATCGGAACAAAAACTAGAGAACCCTGCCTTGTACAAACTGATCTTTGATTGTAGTAGTGAGGAGTCTGGTAATGAGGAAGAAGATAAATCAGACAGTGAGTGGGAAGAGAGTGAGGAAACTGATGATGCAAATTTGACTGTGGAATCTCCAGCAGGGAACAGAATAGTTGACATCAAAATTCTAGGTGACAACATTTCAGCAAATTTAGTGTGTATAGCTTTTGCTTTCATGCTGTGCAACTGTATAAAGTAGAAAGGGTCTAGCAAGCACCTTTGCTTTCCATTGTGTCAATCAACACTGTGATAGGCAGCAAACTTTCTCTTCTTCCCCCCAGGTTCCTGTTGGCAATTCTGTTGTCAACACCGTAAATCGAAGAGCGGTGTTTGTTATGAGATGTGTAGGAGCTGACGTATCTGAACTAGAAACATTCCAGTTACACCGCACACTGACCGTTTGGTATAGCTGAGTTTGTTCGAAGATAAGAGGGTACAAGCTGCTTCGGAATTTTTCTTGTTACTCGGGGTTTCTCCAACCACCCCCCCCCCCCACCCCCTTTCTGTGTTTTATTCTCACACAGTGTGTGCCATTCGTTCGTGCTTTCTCTCTCTCTCTCTCTCTCTCTCTCTCTCTCTCTCTCTCTCTCTCTCTCTCTCTCTCTCTCTCTCTCTCTCTCTCTCTCTCTCTCTCTCTTCTCTCTCTCTCTCTCTCCCCCCCCCCCCCCCCCCCCCATTTGCATGCATGTGCCTTGTGTTCTATCCAAGTTTGTGTGCTATTGTGTTCGTCACTACTTTATATAAAACTCGAACACATTTCGTGTCGAAAAACTACTGCTTTCTGGCATAATTTTTGATTTTTCTTTCTGAAGTGACGAGCTCATTCTCCCCAAACATACTGAACAAGGCGGAGCTTGGCTCCTTTTATACCAGGAGTCGCCTCTTTAAAACATGAAACCTGGCGTTTTTCAGTGCAGTGGATTTTGGTGCAGTTAAGTAGAGTTATACGGAGGTGTAGCTAGAAAATTTGATGGTCGGACAAATCGTCCTGATCAACAAAACTTTTTCCGGTCATTTGACCGTTTCCATATATTTTACGGACATTTAATGTTACAAAAACTCTCTCTTTCTCTCTCTTATCAAATGAGAAAGCACACAAACACAGCTAACCTTCAATCAGCTTCTGACTAGTAATGAACTGACAATAAAAATAAGAACAAACCAATATGGTGACACTACATAATTGTTTTGGAGAAAACAAAATGTTAATTGAAGGTTGTCCTACTTCCTGGGACTGTAGGTTGAGCTGTTGCATTGATAACTGAGGCAAACTAAGACAGACTGATGCTGTGTTCCAACTGAAGAACCTCTTTCGCTTGTTTTTTGGGTTGATTCTTCTCCCAAACCCGATACCGATGGTTGCGATGCTGACGCCAACAGATCGGTGGCCTCGTATTGCTCACTTCCCTGTTCATCTACCAAAACCCTACCCCTACTCCCAAAACATTCCAGAGTTCTTTGATGTTTCTTTTTTTAATCAGGGATTCAATGGAGGCCATGTTTACATAATCTCAATTGGACCATGAGGACGAATACGAGTGATCGTTTTCTATATATATATATGTTAGCTTGTAAGTTTATTTGCCATCTTGTTTAATAAACGGTTTTAGGTCTGACCGATTTTATAGCAAACTGAGCGGTCATGGACCGGCTTATCATGTAAATGGACGGACATTTGACTGGATTACAATTTTTCGGACAATTAGGAAAAATTCCGGTCTAGGACCGATATCTGACACCAAACCACACCCCTGGTTATAGCTTCTTCTTCTTCTTCAGCGTTCCTAGATCAGGCCTCAGATTTTCAGTCTAATATGGGTTATGAAATTTGTGGTCAGCAATTTGGCGCACCATAAGGACAGAACAGAGGGATGTTCAGAAATATCAGGGATGGGAATTGACCCGCAAATCACCCATAAGCCCCCCCCCCCCCCCCCCCAAAAAAAAAGTTGTATGTTTCTGGTCACCTGACCCTACCTATTTTCCCTGCCGACTCGACTTTGTTTGCATTTAAAACAAAACAAGAAAAAAATGGTTTTTCGAAGGAAAAAAAATCCTGTTTTTTGACAAAATAAGTTGAAAAGATGTTTTAAAAAAAAGATTCCCGACCTACCTACCCTATATTTTTTAGTCACGTTACCAGAAACATACACTTTGGGGGGGGGGGGGGGGGATCATAAAGGTGAATTTCCGCCTTTTTCACTTTTTCCAATTCCCATCCTAAATAATGTGTAAAATTTTCTTCTTTCCTTTTGCTCTACCAGGACAAACAGTCGAATGTGAACAAGACGGTAGTGATGCTGATGCTGAATCACCTTGTGAAGAAGTCGAGGGTCCGCAGCCACCGATACAAACAAAGAAAGGCGAGTGATGTCATCTCGGCATATTGTTTGGAAACCAAGTGGATACCTGGTGTTTTTCAGTCGATTTTGCTGCACACCTTCATTGCTATTTGACTTTGATCTGAAATATGATGTAGAATCACTGCTAGTCTCAGCCCATGAATCCACATGTTCTGTACATAGTTTTAACGATCAACATATATGGCCAAGAGTCTGATTTGGCGTCAAACCAAGTGGACAGGGGTCCTGTTTTGCCCACATCAGAGCTCCCTGTAGGATTCAAAACAAAGAGTCATGATGACCCCCTGTCCAAAAATCTGGAAGTCATTTTGGAATTTTAGGGAGTCATATTTTATCTAGGATTTTTCTCAAAGTTTAACGTGTGTAAACTAGCGACTGAAGGCAAGGAAAACTTGGCTTGCAAAGTTAGTTATTTCGCTACACAGTAGTAGTGAACGTCACGCGATTTTGCTAGCGTTGTATACTTGTGACTTTGCATTCGGAAACGCACCTCAGTGGTGACGTTCGGAAATAGTGTCTGCTGTGCACGGAAGCTTCTTCACAGGGGTCAAAACCTGCGCAGTTGACGCAGTGAGTGAAAATCTCGGCGTGATTTCAGTGCGTCAATTACGCAGAATCATGCGTTATCGGCAGTTGTAAAAAAACAAAAGTGGGTAAAGTACCGTATGTCTTGTGCACTTGTGTGTTAATTTGTATGATACTTGGGAATTGTTGCTATGCTGTTGGATGCAGGGGTGCTAGTTGTCTGATTCAAAACGGATTTCTGATTTGGGATGTTTGCTTAAAAATAATTTCCGATTTGATCAGGTCCGATTCAGGAATTAACTCTAAAGATTTCGATTTCTCATTACCGAGAAAGTATAGCTGGCGATGTCGTCTGCTAGACATCCCACGAAAGACGCGGCAAGCGTTACTCCACTCCACTGCCACTGAAATGTGGCGCTTTCAACAGCGTCATCACCCTGGGGCCACGAATCGGATCATAGATTGCACCCCCACCCACCCCGCTCATCAATTTTTTTTGGCGTCAATTTCCTATAGCTTTCTTGTGTGTTTTCATGCTTGACTATTTAGTCTTCCGATTTAGGTGCGCCAAAAAAATAATATCTTGTGGATTTCAGATTTGGAAGGTCTTAGTCACCAGCACCCCTGTGGATGAAATGCTGCTGCTAAAACAATTTGTTGATTTTTTTTCTCAGGATTTCCTACTGAGTGTGAATCTATCGAGTCTGACCAATCAAACCATTCAGCATCTGAGAGCAGTGTGAGTGTAGAAACTAAAATATATATGTCGTGCCCATATCACATTACCTGCTATTCAGACTTGGTCGTGTGACACGTTTTCTTCCACACGAGATTACGTTGATTGTCTAACGAAGCCGTCAGGCTGAGTTAGACATCAGCTAATCGAGTGTGGAAGAAAACTCTGTCACACGACCAAGTCGGAATAGCATTTATGTCACAGCTTCAACAGAGGAGAGAACAAACACGTTTTGCGTACTCAAGCTTGACAAACCTAAACACAGGAGCAGCCATTGTGGAGAGATCTACTTTTTGACGGAAGTGAACGAACAACTATGAATGACGTCTCGGTATATGTGAACGACGTCACAGTCATCGTCACAGTCTGTATCTTTTGAAGCATCGCATTCTTCGTGACGTCTTTCTGTGTCTGCATCCGCGAAATGTTGTTCTTTTCGGGGTCTTTGTCATCTATGTTCAGAACTCTGTCCTTCCAGTTTCAGACTAACAGGCCTCCTGAGCGAGCCACTTTCCAAGGGCAGCTAAATTCGCGTATGGGAACAGTACTGTCGTCTGGGATGCCGTTCTCAGTATTCTCAGCGTTGAAGAATTTGTAAAGAGAAGAAACGATAACAGCAGGAGAAATAAAAGTTGTGTGTGCATTTTGGGGCTTTTGGGGGGACGATTTCGAGTTTGAATCCGTTCTTGCACATGTTCCAAAGCATGTAACAATCTTGCACACGTTTGCTTTAGTAGTGGCAGAGAAGGAAAGTGTGTGACATACTTGCCTATTACGCGTAATGGGATATGGTGTGATATGGGCACTACATAAACACTGATAAGATAATGCAATGGTCAATCCAAACGTTGGTTTTACTCAAAGCATCGCTTATTTGTGCATAGAATAAAATAGACAATACCCGCGCTGTGAGGGGAATGTGAAAATGGGTGCATCTGTGTGCGTGGAATCGTATGGGGTTGATTGTTTTGTTTTGATTTTTGAGTCACTTGAGAAAAAGTGACTCTATGTAATCGGTCAGTGTTAGTCTGTCCGGCCGGCCGGCCGGCCGTCCGTAGACACCACCTTAACGTTGGACTTTTCTCGGAAACTATCAAAGCGATCGGGCTCATATTTTGTTTAGTCGTGACCTCCAATGACCTCTACACTTTAACGATGGTTTCGTTGACCTTTGACCTTTTTCAAGGTCACAGGTCAGCGTCAAAGGAAAAATTAGACATTTTATATCTTTGACAAAGTTCATCGGATGTGATTGAAACTTTGTAGGATTATTCTTTACATCAAAGTATTTACATCTGTAGCCTTTTACGAACGTTATCAGAAAAACAAGGGAGATAACTAGCCTTTTCTGTTCGGCAACACACAACTTAACGTTGGGCTTTTCTCGGAAACTATAAAAGTGACCGGGCTCAAATTTTATGTGAACGTGACTCATTGTGTTGTGAATAGCAATTTCTTCCTGTCCATCTGATGCCTCATATAATATTCAGAACTGCGAAAGTGACTCGATCGAGCGTTTGCTCTTCTTGTTTCATTGGAATACGGAGAGGAGATCAATGGGGATTTGAAATCCGAACCTGAATATGTAGTTTTGTAACTGTTATATCCCCGAAATCAATAATATACAACTGTTGATTAAAGGGCCAGTCCAGAGCAATTTTTGCCATGTTTATTTTTAGCCGATCTGAATCCCAACCTTCCTTCCTAACTATATTCCACCCAAGTTTTAATCTCCAGGAAGCTAGCATTCCACCACTACTGCACTAGAAAGAAAACCCAGTATTCACGCCCATATGTACTAAATACGCCACTTCTTGGCCAAACAGCACATGTTCATAACTTGTGTAGTTCACAGAATGATCGTATAGTAACAGCGAACCCCCTACTGGCACTGAAACTGCATTGGTGAGCACTCTGTATGCTATGCAGTCGGGGAGACCATCACATATTTAGAAACTGGCGTTCTACCCCCAACAGTAGACCAAACAGCTTGTGCACAACCACACTATCAACCCAAGAAAAATGCACACTTCTAAGTAAATAACTAAGCCCGTATTTCAAATTTTAGGCAATGGGTAGCTATCGTACAGATAATGAAAGCGGTGTCATTCATACCCTCCGCGACAATCACAGCTCAACGCACAGCACGTTCCATCGACCGGCCCATCAGTATTCTATAATAGCGACTGGCCCAGCACTGAGAGAGAGGCTCTCTCTGTATACCAAACCAATCCCCAAAGCTAACGCCTGCCTTGCCTGTGGTCGAGCCGACGGTCAGGCGAATTTCGATTTAAAAGTTTAAAGGTCACTTCCGACGTACACGATCGGAAGATTGTTGGATCGTACAGCGCTTATAAATACTTTTGAGACATAACAAAAATGGTCGCAGACATTTTCCAACGTGAGGATTCCAATAAGCCAATAAAAAGATGTACCTTTAGGTATAGATTTATCTGGCAGGATAAATATTGGTTTAGACATAAATGTTTATCATATTTTTCGTGCTAGCAATTATGGCATCATATTAGGATAATGCATATGTAATACCCACAGGGTAAGTATTGAAAGAAACCAAAATTATAATACATTTGTGGGATTTTCATGCCGGTTTGTATTTAAATTGTTTGACAGGATGCCTCATACCGACCAGACACGGAAAACTCTGACGCAGACTCTGTATCTACCGTGTACTCAATTTTGCCACTTGTACAACCACCCCCTACAAAAGGAAAGGTGTCCTCTTCAAATGAAGGTATTTTTTTCAAAGACAAATAACATTGCCAGGTTTCACATGCATGGCAGGGCCAGACTACCGGGGGGGGGGGGGGGGTTATGGGGGTTGCGCAACCCCCCCCCCCCCCCCCAGCCTAATCATGTACCTCACTTATTTAAAACATTTTTTATTATTGTTTATTTTATGCCGTTTCATGCAAGGAGCGACCATTTTCCTATCTCAGAATATAACCTACCCATCAGCTTCAGGGGGCTTTGCCCCCTCACCCCCGCCAAGGGGATGTTCCCCCTAGCCACCACTGGCAAACCCCCCCCCCCCCCCCACTCCTCTTAGCCTAGTCCGGCCCTGCATGATACAGTATGACTTTTTTGTGTATAAATAATCTGTTTGTACTGTGCCTGTGTTGAGCGGAAAATTGTTGCCCTGCTTTAGCTCATGTCAACAATTGGACTGACCAGAATTGATTTTGGATTACTGAATAGAAGTGATATCCGATCGGATATCCGACTGTGATATATTTCTTGTAGTACCAGTTCCAGGACCGAATACCAAGTGCATAAATAGCGTAATTTGCGTAAGTGACGGCTCGTGATTGCTATCAATTTTCTCAAAGATGGGGCTTGGCTATCCTATGTTATCCCACGGCAGTGGGGCGGGGATGTAGCTCAGTCGGTAGCGCGCTGGATTTGTATCCAGTTGGCCGCTGTCAGCGTAAGTTCGTCCCCACGTTCGGCGAGAGATTTATTTCTCAGAGTCAACTTTGTGTGCAGACTCTCCTCGGTGTCCGAACACCCCCGTGTGTACACGCAAGCACAAGACCATGTGCGCACGAAAAAGATCCTGTAATCCATGTCAGAGTTCGGTGGGTTATAGAAACACGAAAATACCCAGCATGCTTCCTCCGAAAGCGGCGTATGGCTGCCTAAATGGCGGGGTAAAAACGGTCATACACGTAAATAAAAAGCCGGGGGAGTTTCAGCCCATGAACGAACAAACAAACAAACAAACATCCCACGGCAGTTTACTGATAGCTCAAACTGTCTGTATGTGTTTCTTATTTTCATTATTGACTTTTTAATTTTAAATGTTAGGGAATAAATGGAGAAAATCTATGCAGCAGGTGGTGGTATATTGCCCGCACACTCGGACAATGCTTGTTTTCTTCTTCTTCTAGTCAGTCAGATAGCCAGACAATCAGTTGCTCATTTATATGCACCCATCTTGAAAATAAAACCATAACGGTTTTTAAAAAAGAATAACACACACTATGCATGAATAAATACCAACAGCCTTCAAAGTTCAACCGACAGCCTTATTCTGTGACAAAGTCAGCATAATTATGTTCATTGTTGCGGCAAATTGTCGTCTAGGCGACATTTTGCTGCTCTACATAGTACATGCCTGGCTGGGTTTGAGTCCACTGGTTAGCCCGGTGTCAGAATAATGTGACTGGGTGAGATGAAGCCTGTGCTGCGACATCTGTCTTGTGTGTGGCGCACATTAAATGTCAAAGCAGCACTGCCCTGAGATAACCGAAGGGTGGACTGGGCGGTGAGCAAACAAAGTTAAGTTAAGGGTTTGAGTCCCTTCGAAAGTAGGGTGGATGATGTTTCAGTCTATCCAGGGTCGACTTATGTAAGACTCTTCGTGCCTATTCTCGACGTGTGCATCATATATATGCATGTGAAAAAGATCCTGCTTCACGGTACGATTAGACTGGTCAAAGCAGATACCCAGCATGCACATACATATTGGCATAATCTTTCGAAGGGACTCGGATCCCTTCTATATCTTTTTTTTACATCAATGTTGTGTTCTGTTCAACAGTCGGTGGGAAAGGAGCAACTTCTACTCCAACAGTCGATGGGAAAGGAGCAACTTCTACTTTAACAGTCGGTGAAAAAGGACCAACTTATACTTCAACAGTTGGTGGGAAAGGATCGAGCAACTTCCACTTCAACAGTCGGTGAAAAAGGAGCAACTTCAACAGTCGGTGAAAAAGGAGCAACTTCTACTTCAACAGCCGGTGAAAAAGGAGCAACTTCTACTTCAACAGTCAGTGAAAAAGGAGCAACTTCTACTTCAACAGTCAGTGAAAAAGGAGCAACTTCTACTTCGAAGTGAACTTCTTCAGGGAAATCTGTGTTTACTGTGGAGATTTTGACAGCCATCTGAGAAGACATTTACTACGTAAACATTCTGATGAAGAAGCAGTTGCTCCCATGGGGTCGCCTTCACGCGGCGGGAGTGTTTCCACTAAGCTACCCCACCCCTTTACTTCTCTTCTTTTGTCTTATTTCTGCCTTACCAGTCCTTTCACCTATATTTCCTTCCAAGAAAACTCTCCCTACTATTCCCTGCAGATTTCCGATTCCTTTCTTGTTGTCTTATTTCTACCTGACTGGATCCATCACCTTTATTTCACTTACCAAAAGTCTTCTTTTCCACATCCTTATTTCTTTGCCCCCCGCATGTCGTAAGAGGCGACTAACGGATTCTGTTTCTCCTTTTACCCTTGTTAAGTGTTTCTTGTATAGAATATAGTCAATGTTTGTAAAGATTTTAGTCAAGCAGTAAATAAGAAATGTTAAGTCCTTTGTACTGGAAACTTGCATTCTCCTAGTAAGGTCATATATTGTACTACGTTGCAAGCCCCTGGAGCAATTTTTTGATTAGTGCTTTTGTGAACAAGAAACAACAAGTGGCTCTATCCCATCTCCCCCCTTTCCCCTATCCCATCTCCCCCCTTTCCCCGTCGCGATATAACCTTGAATGGTTGAAAACGACATTAAACACCAAATAAAGAAAAAAAGAAGCAGTTCAAGCTGCATTAAAACTTCCCTGTGGACAAGAACGGGATAGTGCTTTTGCAGCTATTCGCAAAGACGGAATTTTGGACACAAATCGGACGCTGCCAAAAGAAGGCAAGTTCATATGTGAGCGCAACCAGGGAGTTGAAAAACGTGTGATGTGTGGAGGGTGTCATGGTTTTTTTCAGTAAGAAGGGCTCAGGACTCTAGTCAGACTGGTGCTCAGCCCTCTTCTGCTCAGGACTCTAGTCAGACTGGTACCCCCCGCGGGTTAGGGGGAGTCCCATATTGGTTGGGACCAGAAAGAATTTACCCGATGCTACCCAGCATGTCGTAAGAGGCGACTAACGGTTCTGTTTCTTCTCTTCTTTTGTCTTATTTCTGCCTTACCAGTCCTTTCACCTATATTTCCTTCCAAGGAAACTCTCCCTACTATTCCCTGCAGTTTTCCAATTCTTTTCTTGTTGTCTTATTTCTACCTGACTGGATCCATCACCTTTATTTCACTTACCAAAAGTCTTCTTTTCCACATCCTTATTTCTCTGCACCCCGCATGTCGTATGAGGCGACTAACGGATTCTGTTTCTCCTTTAACCCTTGTTAAGTGGTTCTTGTATAGAATATAGTCAATGTTTGTAAAGATTTTAGTCAAGCAGTATGTAAGAAATGTTTAGTCCTTTGTACTGGAAACTTGCATTCTCCCAGTAAGGTCATATATTGTACTACGTTGCAAGCCCCTGGAGCAATTTTTTGATTAGTGCTTTTGTGAACAAGAAACACTTAACAAGTGGCTCTATCCCATCTCCCCCCTTTCCCCTATTCCATCTCCCCCTTTCCCTCGTCGCGATATAACCTTCGTGGTTGAAAACGACATTAAACACCAAATAAAGAAAGAAAGTCAGACTGTTGCTCAGGACTCTAGTCAGACTGTTGCTCAGGACTCTAGTCAGACTGGTGCTCAGGACTCTAGTCAGACTGTTGCTCAGGACTCTAGTCAGACTGGTGCTCAGGACTCTAGTCAGACTGGTGCTCAGGACTCTAGTCAGACTGGTGCTCAGGACTCTTCTGCTCAGGACTCTAGTCAGACTAGTGCTCAGCCCTCTTCTGCTCAGGACTCTAGTCAGACTGTTGCTCAGGACTCTAGTCAGACTGGTGCTCAGCCCTCTTCTGCTCAGGGTTCATTGAAAAAGAAAAGAGACTATGTTGTTTGGACATCTGCTGACACTGAATCAGTTTCCTCTTATTTTCAAGTCTTTTTTTACTGCTAAAGGGACAGGCACAAAGGGTAAATTGCCAGGTAAAGATTGTGTACTGAACTTTTTACAATTGCACACTATTTTTTCTGGAAGACATTTCTCCAAAGACAAATTGGTGAAGTTGGTTAAAACCAAAGTGTTCAATGAGCGAACAACACTCAGAAAAACCAGGGCTCAATGTTTGAAACCTTTTGAAGAATTTTCATTGGCCATATATCCAGAAGCTCGCATTCATTTCATGGATAAGTGAATGGGACAAACGTCCGGACCAATGGTCAAGTTTGTGAGGATATGATATTATGAGTATATAGTCACAAATATGTACAAGTTTGTGTATAATTATATGTGTACCGTATTTGACGGATTACAAGACGCACCGTTTTATAAGCCGCACCCCCGACTTTTAACAAAAAAATTGGGACGAGCCACGTATAGGCCACGTCACTATATTAGCCGCCGTCGAAAAAAAAATAATCAGATCGTGTCAATCAATCAAAACAACCAGGCAAACAAAAATTACAGTATTTGGCAAAATCGGCTCGGAGAATAAACAAGTGAAACAAAGAAGAAAAGTGAAAAAGTTTGAAGAAAAATATCACACACACAATTTGTAACCAACACACACATGTAGTCCCGCCCGGAATAAGCTTTTTTGGGATGATTTACAACTTTTGCGCACATTTCGAGCGGACGAAAACACAACATGGCGGCTCTCGCTCCTCCAACTATCGCAAGACACAAAAAAACGAAATCTCGCGCACGCGCGAGATCCTGATACATCCAATGTTTCTCTGTACGGTATCTTGTCACGACGACTTGTTGACAAACGAAGATTCGCGAAAGAAAGAGAAAAGGGCCGAGTCTTGAGTAGAGAGCTAATAAAGTACCGGTAATCGCTAATCGAGCGAAATGAAAATCCGCAGCGACTTCCATTAGGTGAATGCTATTCAAGTTTAGGTAACGTTTTAGCCGCATCTTTTTATAAGCCGCAATGCGATTTTTTTTGAAAAAAAGTCGCGTCTTGTAGTCCGTCAAATACGGTATATATGTACAGTCGCAAGAATGTACAAGTTTGTAAGGATATGACTATTACAGTATAGGTGTGTATGGGCACAAGTATACATACAAGTTTGTAAGGATATATTACCGTAAAATCCCTAGCATAAGCCCACCATCTAGCAAACGCCCACCCCCCACTTTGGGCCAAAAGTTGTGCACAGGGGTAACTACCTAGCAAACGCCCACCCTGCTTTTTTCAAAGAGACTATAGGCTCACTTTCACTAGGATTTGTGCAGCCTGTTCTAAAAGTCATCTTTTTCCCCTTCTTTACCTTTTCGTGTTTCTTTCCTTTTTTCTTATTCTTTGTCCCCTCTCCTCACTCCCACCCATCGTTCATGTTTTTTTGAGTTTCTCTTCTCTTTTTTTCCCTAAGTTTGTGGGTTTTTCTTTCTCAGAAAGATTGGGCCTTTTGAAGACAAAATCCAAGTTCAGTTAACGTTTCATTTCCAAAGACGATCGTGTAATTTCTTCCTTGTACAGAAAGAAAGGGCTTCATTGGTGTTGACATTTCGACATTTCATCAAGTTTCTTTTTCCCGGAATTGTGTTGTTATTGTTTGTCCTTGCAAAGGTCTGGTGATTTTCTTTTTACTTTATAAATTTATATAAATGACTATGCTTGGGTTGTTTTCAGAAGAGCCAGTCCTTTTCTCTCTCTCTCTCTCTCTCTCTCTCTCTCTCTCTCTCTCTCTCTCTCTCTCTCTCTCTCTCTCTCTCTCTCTCTCTCTCTCGGTTGGCCTTCTTTGCCTCAAAGTAATTTTTCTTTCTTTTTTCCTTCACTTCTACTCACACGACCTAACTTACATGCTTTCGGGGTTTGTATTCACTCAATTACACGATTGAGCACAAAACTTACTTTGTGCAAAGGGGTCTATCCCTAGCAAACGCCCACCCCCCAATTTTGCCCTAAATCTGTGCACAGGGGGGGTGGGCCTATTCTAGGGATTTTACGGTATGTGTGTGTGTGTTAGACTGTGAAGGAGACATCACATTTTTCAGTGCGTGTGATATTCAGTTGTCCGTAGGCTTTGGTCGCAAGCACAACAGTCTGACTGCTACTGAATTTTCCTGGCTGGTTACCCCTAGTGTGTGTTGTTTACGGTATATGCAGTTCACGTCTCAGCTACTCAAAGTGAACATTGGTTTAAGTAATGGTTAAAATTACGCACACAGAGCCATTCTATGTTAAATCAAGTTATCAAATATCAACGAATCAAATCAGAGAGAGGTTGAGAGACTAAGTCAAAGAAAGGGACTGTGACTGTGAGACAGTAATTAGTCAAGGGACAGAGTAAAGCGAGGGACCGGACGGTTCTCATGCTCGCAGACATTCACGAACAAGGATACAGAACATTTGCGATTGTATGCCTTTTAATTCTATGAATATTTTCTGCAATTGCACATACCTGTCAAGTACTTTTGGCCTCTGACCATAGTAAATGGCATAAGAAACCATAGTTGGGGATCAAAAACCATAGTTAATGCGTGGATCAGGATGTGGTTAAACACACAAATTCAACTTCTCACGCATACACACTAAACCAATCAGATTGTTTTTCGCAAACTAAAAGTAAAACACATAAATTCCTTTCTGCACAAACTGCTCTTTATTTACCACTACATGTAATACATTTACACTGCACTCTTGTTCGTTCATTTTTGTTGTCACTTGTCACTTGTGTTCTTAGTTGTATTCATCTGTGCAAATGCTCCCATGGGGTCGCCTTCACGCGGCGGGAGTGTTTTTACCAAGCTACCCCACCCCTTTACTTCTCTTCTTTTGTCTTATTTCTGCCTTACCAGTCCTTTCACCTATATTTCCTTCCAAGAACACACTATTCCCTGCAGTTTTCCAATTCTTTTCTTGTTGTCTTATTTCTACCTGACTGGACCCATCACCTTTATTTCACTTACCAAAAGTCTTCTTTTCCACATCCTTATTTCTCTGCACCCCGCATGTCGTAAGAGGCGACTAACGGATTCTGTTCCTCCTTTTACCCTTGTTAAGTGGTTCTTGTATAGAATATAGTCAATGTTTGTAAAGATTTTAGTCAAGCAGTATGTAAGAAATGTTTAGTCTTTTGTACTGGAAACTTGCATTCTCCCAGTGAGGTCATATATTGTACTACGTTGCAAGCCCCTGGAGCAATTTTTTGATTAGTGCTTTTGTGAACAAGAAACACTTAACAAGTGGCTCTATCCCATCTCCCCCCTTTCCCCTATCCCATCTCCCCCCTTTCCCCTGTCGCGATATAACCTTCGTGGTTGAAAACGACGTTTAAAACACCAAATAAAGAAAGAAAGAAAGAAATCTGTGTAAATCTTTGCTTTGTCAATCATGCTGCCAGTCACCTTAAAATCATGGCAGCATGCATCAGAGTTAATTTTGACCTGCAAGAAGGCAGTCAGTGTGTCAGCTCCCAGACTGTGATCCAGCACTTAAAGGTGTTGCAGGGTTTCACTGCCAAATGGAAATTTATTCAACATTTTCCTCACACAGGCCACGTAGAACTGGCGCACATCATGCCAGAACTTCTGTTGTGTTGCTGGTGCAAGCTCCTCCTCAGAAATGAATGAACGGCAGTCCATGCCAGCAAAAAAAATTTAAAATAAATAAATAAAAAAATTTTAAAAAAATAAATTAAAAAAAAAGGCTGAAAATGCGTATGGTTTGAGGTATACGACGTAGGACCCAAAAAACACCGAAAAACCGTAAGAATTACGCAGAATGCGTAGGACTTGACAGGTATGAATAGCATGCTTTTTTATGAATGTCAAAAACTACTATTTAGTATCTTGTTTAGATTTCCTCACAGTATTGATTTTATATATGTCGTCTTTTATACGCCATATGTCTTAATATTGCTTGCTTTTGTGTATATATGTATTTCTGTGCAAAATCGTTTGGGTTATTAACTTATTGTTTCTCAATTTTTCTTCACTTCGTTTATCTCCCGCAGTGGGGCACTGCGGTTATGAAATTAAAGGCCCCTTCTGTTTTTGGAACCGCAGGAGCTTTCTAGTTTGCTGTTAGGTAGATTTTTGGTTCCTCTTTCCTGTCATGCTCTCTTTTTCTTCATGAATTCTTTTCTTTTTTCTGCCTTCTTGCTCATTCACCTGTATTTTTTCCAAAAATCTCTTCTCTTGCCGCTTGTCTCGCGATTCATGTATAGTTTAATCTGTTAGTGTTCTGATGTAAGTCCAGCAGTAGATAGGTTAAGCCTATTTTAACATACTGGAAACTGGTAATCTTCCAGTAGGTATTAATTTAGTTTTACTAAAGCCTGCTGGGACACAAGTAATGGGTTAGTGCATTTGTAAACAGGAATCGCTTGACAAGTGGCCCCCTTCATCCCCCCCTTCCTCGTCCTGATATGGCTCTGCGTAGTCGGCTGGACGTTAAGCAACAAATAAACAAACAAACAAACAAAACAAATGTAATCGGTCAGTGTTAGTCTGTCCGGCCGGCCGGCCGGCCGTAGACACCACCTTAACGTTGGACTTTTCTCGGAAACTATCAAAGCGATCGGGCTCATATTTTGTTTAGTCGTGACCTCCAATGACCTCTACACTTTAACGATGGTTTCGTTGACCTTTGACCTTTTTCAAGGTCACAGGTCAGCGTCAAAGGAAAAATTAGACATTTTATATCTTTGACAAAGTTCATCGGATGTGATTGAAACTTTGTAGGATTATTCTTTACATCAAAGTATTTACATCTGTAGCCTTTTACGAACGTTATCAGAAAAACAAGGGAGATAACTAGCCTTTTCTGTTCGGCAACACACAACTTAACGTTGGGCTTTTCTCGGAAACTATAAAAGTGACCGGGCTCAAATTTTTTGTGAACGTGACTCATTGTGTTGTGAATAGCAATTTCTTCCTGTCCATCTGATGCCTCATATAATATTCAGAACTGCGAAAGTGACTCGATCGAGCGTTTGCTCTTCTTGTAGTTATTGTTAATTTCTTTAAGCTACAGTTACAATTGTTTGAGTTCTTTAAATGAACATTCTAAAGTTTCCTTGAGTGTCAATAAAATGATAAATATTTGTACAACTTTGTTGCATGTTTCTGACTGTGAACATAGATTGTGTTGCATGTTTCTGACTGTGAACATAGATTGTGTTGCATGTTTCTGACTGCGAACATAGATTGTGTTGCATGTTAGTTTTGTTACTGTAAATTTATTAATGCTTGACCAGCACGGTTAGCCTAGTGGTAAGGCGTCCGCCCCGTGATCGGGAAGTCGTGGGTTCAAACCCCGGCCGGGTCATACCTAAGACTTTAAAATTGGCAATCTAGTGGCTGCTCCGCCTGGCGTCTGGCATTATGGGGTTAGTGCTAGGACTGGTTGGTCCGGTGTCAGAATAATGTGACTGGGTGAGACATGAAGCCTGTGCTGCGACTTCTGTCTTGTGTGTGGCGCACGTTATATGTCAAAGCAGCACCGCCCTGATATGGCCCTTCGTGGTCGGCTGGGCGTTAAGCAAACAAACAAACAATTAATGCTTGCATTTGAAATTCCAGTGACATTAACAGTGCTACCACACAAATGACAGAAAAATAAAACAACAACAATAATTACCATATTTTCTCAATACATGTAAATTGTAATAGGGTGTCTAAAGGTGATCCATGATAAGTTTCATCCCGTCGGGTTTAAACGTACTGAATATTATCCCGACAGGACCGAGTCATCCCTAGTTTGCGAGGTTGTGCTGTTCACATGGGCAGAGATTTTGATTTGACTTGCCGCCGACTAAAATCGCTTGAAAGTTGGTCACAAGTTGGTTGCAAGTCTTCCATGTGAACAGCACTTTATCGTGTATCTAAGTCATCCGATTGTTGCTTTAAAGCCCCCTTTTCCCTTTTATGACAATAGGCGACTTGCACTATCGGCCTGCACCGCCAAATCGCGCGATAAATCTGCCATAACTTTCATGGCCTTGCGAGATCTGCCGCAAAATGGGGGCATGTCCGGATAGCTCAGTGAGAGTTTGCAGACACTTCGCCTTGACAATTCATAATTTTCATAAAATTGTGAATTTTCAATGTGAAAAGTGTGCTGCAGCAATGATAGCCGCGAGAATAATTCGAAAGTTCGTTCAAAGCACCCAAGCATAGCCCATGCAAAAAGAAAAGGCAATCGAGTTTTTTTTTAAAACATTTATTTCACACAAGCCAGAAAACACCAGTGCTTGTGAGAGCAAAACGTTTGCCCGCAGCGAAGTGAACTTTCCTTCTCTTTCACACTCGAGAGCTATTGAAGCGGGGTATTGTGCAAGTTGGCTATTCTGTATTAGGTTGTCCAAAAACACATACTGTTGAGTTCAATCATAATTCTGTCAATGATGCGTTTCATAATCATATACCAGTCGGTTTTTTTTCTTGTCTGGAATAAAGACTTTTTTCAGCATTACCAGGCTATTCATGGTCTCATGGATCTGTTCCCGTTATAACACCCAAGTTAAGCAGCGAGGGGGCTAAGATGCGGATGGATGACCGTCTAAAAGGGCGTAGATTACTGCATATATATCTCTTCACCTATAACAAATGATTTCCTTCTTCACTTCGGCCTTGTTAAGATTTCATTGGTTTCAATTTGAAAGTTAAAGAAAATTTCATAAATTATGTTACAAATATGCAGTGTTAGGAATAAGAATACAAACATTATAGAGGAAGTTCTTTTGGGTGCAGTGAACAACAAATGTAAACTCTCTTGTTGGTATGTTTTAAAAATCTAAACGGTTCATACTTTCAATCTTGTAGGTAGGTTTATGTTCGCAAGTTCACATAAAATCATTTATGCAACAAATTCAGACTCACCTAATTTAGCCAAAACGATATATGACAAAATGTTGCATCAGTTGATTGATGTCAACGGAGGGACGATACTGCCTTCCGTGAAACATAATTATTTTTAGCCACCAAGCTCACCACTGAAAGCTAACATTATTTTAAACCTGGACAATTACCGGTAGCTCAGTTCGTAGAGCACTGGACTTGTGATCGGAAGGTCGCAGGTTCGAATTCGGGCCGGGATGGACACGGGTCAACTTTATGTGCAGACCCAGAGACGGAAGCCATGTCCCACCCCCGTGTCATCACAATGGCACGTAAAAGACCTTGATCATTCTGCCATAAGTGCAGGTGGCTGAATACACCTAAACACGCAGACACCTGGGTAGCGCGACTCCGTTGCTGCTAGCTTTCCACTGGGAGGAAACGACCCGAATTTCCCAGCAATCACCACAAATACATACTTTCAAGGTTGATTATTTATTGACAGAAGACTTATTTACAAAAATAAAAAAACTGCAGATATATGATTTGTCATGGTGGCCCTAAGGTTTTTTGAACATATAATAATAATAATAATAATAATAATAATGCAAACTTTTATAGCGCTATTCTAGAAAAATGTCTACTCTTAGCGCTTTACAATACATACATCGACCAAGCATACTATACACGCACAGGCAAAGAAACCGACCAAACATAACCAACAAACTATACATGCACAGGCAAAGAAAGCGACCAAACATACAATACACGCACAGGCAAGATAACGACCAAACATAAACAAACATACTATGACCAAACATAACCAACATACTATACGCGCGCAGGCAAAGAGAACAATCAGCACATGTAATAATTACTGACAACTAATAATGCAGGCATACAATGACAGTGACCAACCTTAACCCAACCTTAATGGTCACCCCAAACCCCCTTATATGTTCAAAAAACCTTAGGGCCACCATGACAAATCATATATCTGCAGTTTTTTTTATTTTTGTAAATAAGTCTTCTGTCAATAAATAATCAACCTTGAAAGTATGTATTTGTGGTGATTTACTTACAATTTCATTGATAAATATCCAATAAAGTAATGAAAATGAAATGAAAAGTCTTCTGTCAATAAATAATCAACCTTGAAAGTATGTATTTGTGGTGATTTACTTACAATTTTTCATTGATAAATATCCAATAAAGTAATGAAAATGAAATGAAAAAATGAAAATGAATTATTTGATATATTTTCTGTTAGATCAAAGTGGGCCGATCTGTACCTTTAAAGGGGCATTCTAGAGCAATGTTTGCTAAGTTGTTTATTAGCTGCTCTTACTTTCAATCTTGTAGGCAGGTTTTTCTCTGTAAAACCCCCTTTTCTAACTAATGATAAATGATAATTAATTTTAGCCACCAAACTCCCTACAGAAAGCTACAACATTCTTTTTAAGCCTGGACACATTTTTTATATATATCTGGTGACCTTAAATCCCCCTTTTCAAAAGGGTGACTTAAGGTTGGGTTAAGGTTGGTCACCCCAAACCCCCTTATATGTTCAAAAAACCTTAGGGCCACCATGACAAATCATATATCTGCAGTTTTTTTATTTTTGTAAATAAGTCTTCTGTCAATAAATAATCAACCTTGAAAGTATGTATTTGTGGTGATTTACTTACAATTTCATTGATAAATATCCAATATATTTACTGGGAACCTTAAAATCCCTTTTTGGAGCGGGAGACCTAAGTTCCCATTTATAGTTATATATATATATATATATATATATATATATATATATATATATATATATATATATATATATATATATATATATATCTCTCTCTCTCTCTCTCTCTCAAGAAAAAATCTTAAGGGAACAAATGCCGGCAATGGATTGCAGAGGATTTTGAAAGATTACAGACAATTGTACATGTACTTGCTGACACCTCAAAACCTGCTACAGACAATGATCTGACAAAAGTCTGGAAAATGACAAGCCTCATCTCACCTCCAGTTTCTGATAAAGAAGAAAACTCGTGCAACGCATACAACCTACTGGATAAAATCCTCAACCAAAACAACGAGAAAGAAATCCTATCTTACCAAAATGCTCTCACTGACACCAACATCAACGACACTTCTGTTGAAGACACTTCTGGTAGTTGCAATGTAAACACATACAATATGCCAGAAGTAACAGCTATCAACAATGAATCTGCTTCTAATTGTGATTAGAGCATTGACAACAGCAACAAAGAAAACAATACAAGTAAAACTCCTCTTGTTTCTGAAACCAGCATCTTCGTGCCTTCATGATCTGGTGCTTCAGCTCCAAAGTGATTTGCTTGACTCACAAACGAGATCAGACAGAAACGCAAAAGCCGAAAGGCAATACTACAGTACAGAAATAGAAGAATTAAAGGGAGAAAACATGAGAATAAAACAGGAACTAGAATCAATGAATAAAAAGAATCAATCATTGCATAATAACATTCTTGACTTGAAAAAAACTCAGCTTTCTGCTACCAAAAATACCAAAGTCAAGTCTTCCGTGACTGCTTCAAACGAGCAGCCTCCAACCCCCTCTCCCGTCTCATCGGAACATCTCCAGTCCCCTAGTTGCTACTAACCTGTTAAACGAAAGTACGGCTTTGATTTCGATGTCTACATGTGATGAACATCAATCTGACGGTGAGTGGCCTGAGCTGTCATCAATAGAGTCTGACACTTCCACCCTCATCATTGGTGACTCAGTTGTGTCAGGCCTCCATCAGGCAAAGATGCACATTGACAATGAAAAATCACAAGTATTGTCTCTTTCTGGCCTTGACAGAGAACAACTTATTGGGCTCCTAAAAGGAACAGCAATACATCCCAACGTCACCACAGTTGTCCTGCATGTTGGGATCAACGACTGCAAGCGTGGTGGCGTCCTGGGAAAAGGAGCATGGCGCTCAATCATTGCACACACTCGGCGCTGTTTTCCAAAAGCAAGATTAATCATGTCTTCCATATTGCCCCACCGAGATCAACATGAACATATCACAGCATGTATAAATGAATCAAACGCCAACTTAATGCAGCTCTGTCACCAACAGCGCATTGATCTTGTCAACAATGACGTCAGCGTTTTCACCATACGAGGGGACATCACAACAAAATGGATGAGGGATGCTCTACACCCCAACAACAGAGGGACAAGTGCCTTAGCTATCAACATCAAGCGTAGTTTCTCTGGCAACATCCCTGAAAACAAACATTCAACAACATCAAGACAATATCATAATGATGTTGAACGATCAGAAAAACGAGGAAACGATGATATATCATCATGGTGTGATAAGACTCAACCACGTCCTCAAAGGCAAGCGACTGCATCATTCGTTGGACGTCACTACGGACCCAAAACTTCAAGTCCGCCACAATACCAACAACCTCCAGGTCAAGTTCCTCAACCTTTAATGGCATTGTCAACTGCTCCGGGAGTCAGCCAACAACCGGGTGTACATGTATTTGCTGATCCCCACCCTCGGATCAGTGCAAGAAACCTGGATCAGCACCTCGGATGGCACTCACAGGAACAAAAACCTCCTCTCTTCCATTTCCCTAATATGCCACGTCAACAAGTGCCAAACTTGTACAGACCTGAACACATGTCTCCCCAGCAACAGGGTTTGAGACCAGAGGCTCTGAGTGATCTCGACAAAAAGTTAATGTTTGATCTACTATCGAGAGCACTATTTTCCATTTAAAACCCAGCGGTGTGCATCTGTGTCACTTTTTACAATATCAGTTATTGTGTTAGGATATAAACGGTTTAGTTTTAACCGAAATCCTGAGTCTCAGACAGCTGCCTCTTTACAAATAACCTTGGAAGTTAACCCCTTGACTGCCTTAGGACGGGTATACCCGTCCTGCACTTGTGCATTATTTCCATGATTAGATACTAAAAACAGATTATTGGTTGAATTTGTTTTAAAAATAACATAGGTTTTACTTTTCTACCTACTGCCAGTTTGGAGCTAGAATTTTTTGTGAATTATTACACCCCGAACTCCAATATTCCCTGGCAGTCAGGAAGTTTTGATTGGCAGCGAAAGGGTTAATTGTGTTCATTCTGTATAAATATGCGTTCCAAAAGTGGATTAAACATTGGACACGTGAACGTCTATCACTTGGGGAACAAACTGCATGATGTCAGTTTACTTCTCAATACGTCACCATCGCTTCATCTACTTGGGTTAACAGAGACAAGACTGTCAAACCTAAAGCATAATGATGATTCTGTTGAGATTCAGAATTATTCTTTTATAAGACGTGATGCTGCTCATCCAGATCACACGGGAATCGGTGTTTATGTGCACAACGGTTGTTTTCATGTTGTGAAACGCCGGCATGACCTTGAACCACAGAGTGTAGAGTGTATTTGGCTAGAAGTAAGGCCAAACAATTCATCTCCTATTCTAGTTGGATTCTTATACAGAAATCCCGCCTGCACGGATGAATGGTTTGATGACTTTATAGATATGATGGACAAAGTCAACGTGTGCAATTGTAATATGCTATTATTGGGAGACTTTAATATTAACATGTTAGTAAACCAGTCTCAATGGCTTGACAAAACTGAATCGCTAGGTATTACTCAACTTATACAAGAGCCCACAAGAGTAACTAGCAGGTCTTCAACTCTTCTGGATCATATATACACGAACAATGATAGCATGGTTCTAAATGCTTCAACATCTAATATTTGCATGAGTGACCACAAACCCATCACGTGCACTTGGTCGTGTAAACGACCAAAGGTAATGTCAAAAGGTCATACCTATATCACGTATAGATGTTTTAAAAAATTTGACAAGTCTGCGTTTTTACTTGACTTAAGTTTGGCAAATTTCCAATTGGTGTCAAATTGTGTTGATCTTGAAGAAGCTGCATTGTTATTTGTCAGAACATTATTATCTGTTGTGCTCAGACATGCTCCAATCCACCGGAAAAGAGTTAAATTTTCGACTGTACCGAACTGGATGACAGGTGAAATTAAAGATGCAATGTTAGTTCGAGATTTTCTAAAAAAAAATCAACAGTTTGAACTCTACAAAAAAATGCGAAACAAAATTTCTGAATTGGTGAAACTTGCAAAAAAGAAATATTTTCAAAATCTTATAATCGATAAAAATGACATATGTCAAATTTGGCGTGCAATGAATGAACTGACTAGTAAATCACGCAAAGCCCCATCCTGTATTAATCCTAATATAACTGCTGATGATTGTAATAGTTACTTTCTATCTATGACCGACAATATTCTTGATTCCTCAGACAGTTCTGATCAGATTGGCTATAAGGTGCCTGAAGTACTCAGTCAATTTTGTAATGAAAAACGTTTGCCATCTGACTCATTTGATATACCTGTAATCACGGTCGTTGAAGTTGGTGAACTAATTTCTAAACTAAATACCAAAAAGACGATGGACACAAACAACCTTAATTCACATATTGTAAACATTAAGTTTAACCCATATATACACTCTTTTTATCAGGTAGAATGTCTTCCCATCAGTGTTTAAAACTGCTAAAGTTATTCCAATACCAAAGTCAATACACCGCTAGCCTTGACAACTACAGACCCATATCTATTCTCTCTATACTGTCTTAAACCCTGGAAAAACATATCCACATGCACCCATCTCCTTAGATATGATGAAGAAAACAATATCTGTCATCCTTATCAATCAGGTTTTTGTCCTAAACATTCCTGTCATATACTGCCCTTACTCGTCTCTGTGATACTTGGCTAAAAGCAATAAACAATCGTGAAATGGTTGGAGCAGTATTCCTTGATCTCAGGAAAGCATTTGACTTAGTTGATCACGCTATTTTGTTAGACAAATTACTTATTTACCTGCAAAATAGCTCATCTGTGTCCTTTTTTACATCATATCTGTCAGATAGGAAACAAGCAGTCTACCTAAACGGTTCATATTCATCACAAGGCACTGTAAAATGTGGAGTCCCACAAGGTTCTATCCTTGGTCCCTTACTGTTTGGACTATACATTAATGATTTACCATTACACCTCAAACAAGAACATGCTGTACTTGATCTTTTTGCGGATGACTCAACACTTCACAGCAGTAATACAGATATAAATCTCATAAGAAAAGTACTCCAAGAAAGTATAGCAAATATTAATGATTGGTGCAATTGTAACAGAATGGCACTGCATCCTAAGAAAACAAAAAGCATGTTAATAACCAAAAGACAAAAACACCAGCGACAGCCTTTTCTTACTTAACAAGCTCTGGTGCGTTGTTTCTGTGGATGCCCTCAAAATGTTTTTCCACGCACACTGTCTCTCTCACATTTGCTATGCATCTACTGTCTGGTGCAATGCCATTGATGCTCATATAAAGAAAATAAACACACTTCACAAGAGAGGTGTAAAGTTATTAAACCGAGATCCCAATATGACTACTCAAGAAAAATACACTCAACTGAACATTCTTCCGCTACATCAGCAGTTCTTTTTAAATGCTAGTGTTTTCATGTTCAAAATGTACAACCATGAAACACCTTCATACATCCAAGACCTGTTTGAGCGTCCTCATGGTAGAGCGAGGCTTTTGAATTATACGCTACTGCTCCCACGCATTGATTTGTATAAATCTAGTTTATCCTACTTGGGATCGCTTGTGTGGAATGGACTTCCAATGTACTGTAAAACATTTCAAACCCTTTCGTCTTTTAAAAAAAAAATGTTCGAAAATATCTTTGTCAAAAATAATTCTCTCCCTACACTTTAAAATCATAACTGTTACTGCATAACATCTTAATCATCCTTTTATTAATCCATGAACCACGTTATTATAACTAGTGTTTTTGTTAGTTTTAACTTGATTACAAATTTTAAGTTAATTATTTATTCGTTTGGCTGATCAATACATGTTATATAAATATATAATTGTAATGTATAATGTCATGTATGTCGAAAAGGGACAGGTTGGAAGATTAGGCATTGCCTAAAACCTTTATCCCTTTGTATTAAAGTTTTGAATCTGAATCTGAATCTGAATCTCTCTCTCTCTCTTTTTTGATGTATTTTGTTTACTGTGTCTATGCATTCCTGGCCCGTGAAAGATGGTCTCAGAATTGGGCATTTAAATATAAATCATGCCATAAATAAGCTGGATAAGGTAGCAACTATTCTACTCAATTCAGGCAAATATTTTCAAATTTGTGGTCTCTCTGAGTCAAGATGAAACAGTAACATCACGGCGGAAGTTAAGATTGAAGGATATAATGTCGTACGTCGAGACCCTAAATCAACACGAGAAACTGGTTTGCTAGTTTATATTCACGAGTCTTTACCATGTCATAGACTTCACCACTTAGAGCAGCATTCAGTTGAAACAATATGGCTAGAATTAAAATTGCCTAAATCAGCACCAATACTGATAGGTTTCTGCTACAGGAATCCAGCTGAACATATTAACTGGTTCGATAATTTTGATGATATGATGGACGCTGTCAGTCTTGAATACAGAGAAATTATACTTTTTGGGGATTTTAATCTTGATTTAGTGAAACCCAACAAATACTGGATGGAAAGGTTATCCCTGCATAATTTACAACAGTTAGTAACGATTCCAACAAGAGTAACAGCTACCTCATCTACGCTTATAGACCATATCTGTGTGTCAACTCGAGCTAACATTATTGAAACCTCAGTTCCAAGTTTTAGCTGTAGTGATCATTTTTCAGTGTGCCTCACGTGGTCGAAAAAAGGGGTTGGAAAAACGAAAACATAAATTTATAACATATAGGTTATCCCAGCGAAGCTGGAGGTATCCCACGAACGCTATTCACGACTTTCCGACCTTGACATTGTAGCTAGGGTCATGTGGGCGTTGGCATCATTGTCCAATCAGAAATAGTCAATGATCATATCCGAAGTGTGTTCCGGTCTGGAACGCAAAACAGTTTGCGCGGAAAAAGAGAACGTGATTTGACAACTAAAGGGCTTTTTGACCGGCTCGCACTACAGCATCGTTCAAATGTGGGAGAATGACACATCTGACAAATAGCCAGTGGTTACCAACATGAGAAACTGGGGATAGGAATCGTAATCCGTAAGTTTGAAGCGGCCCTGACGCTGTTTGTACGAATCCGGAGAGAAGCTATCGTCACGACTAGGCCCTAGGTGACATTTCGTCAAGTTCCACTCCCAGTGTGCCGACTCTATGCCCCCCCCCCCCCCCCCCCCCCCCGCCAAACTGCTACCCCCGGTGGCAGGGAAAGCGGTTCGACTTAAGGTGACTGCAGGGCAAGTTCGATTTTGCAAGCTAAAAATAAATGTTCTACTACCTTGTCAAGTCTAGATCTGGAACTCATGAAACAGCACTATTCAAATCCCCATAAAGTGAGCTGGTGTTTTTTCTAGATCTAAGCATCGACCGAATTCAATAGAAATGTTCCTTGCATGGCATAATTAACCATATCCACATATCGAGGCTCTAGGAGTTATACTTCCCTTGTTTTAGGAAGCAAATTCCCGGTCACCTTTCAAAATACCGCCTAACAAGCGCTGTGCTTGGGGACAATGTAAAACGGATGATAGGTATCCTGAACGCTGTGTTGGCGTGAAATTCATCCCATTTGTGAAACCGGGAAAGCATCTGTACCATCTAGATCGCTGCCTTCGCTGGATAAAAGCCTGCAATCGTGCATTGCCTGGCCCAGCTTACCAGTTGAACGTCAACACAATCAAGTCGTACACGTACATTTGCAGCAAGGTCAGATCTCGCACGACTTTGATTCAAGGCCTATTGCTAATTTTTTGATGGTTTGGTCTCAGTGTCACAAAAATATGACGATCTAATCAATCACTGATTTAAAAAATAAGTATGTTGCCCTATATCCATTGACATTCTTAGTGAAATAGATCTATTTAAAATAGTATTTCACTGCCCCGACCGGCGAACTTGTTGCCGGCTGTGAAATAGTATTTCACTGCCCCGACCGGCGAACTTGTTGCCGGCTGTATTGAGCTTGTGTGTTCGTGTAGGCTTACTCAAAAAGTCAAAATCACAGTCGTCTCCGAAACAAGCAATAATCAGAGTTGGGGGGAAAACATTTCGTTTGTTTAGTTTTGTTTTGTTCTTGATAGTTTGTTTATCTCTCTCACACACACACGCACACACACACACACACACACACACACTCACACACACACACACACACACATACATACACAAACACACGCGCGCACGCACACACATTGCACGTACGCGCACATACACACACCTACTGAGATATGCCTAACATACACGCACGCTTGCAAACACACACATAATACGCAAACGCAGTTTAATTTCCTCAATACAAGGCGAAAGGCACACACACACCACACACAAATAAACACACACACGCAGTCCCACACACACACACACACACACACACACAACCCTCACACACACAAATAAACCCACACACGCAGTCAACCCCCCCCCACACACACACACAACCCTCACACACACAAATAAACACACACACGCAGTCCACCCCCCCCCCACACACACAACCCTCTCTGACACACACACCCGCCCAACCCCAGCGTCCAACTCAACTTTCACCAACAACCATACCCTACTCTCACTATCGCTCTCTCTCTCACACACACACGCACACACACACACACACACACACACACAAGCTCACGCAAGCACAGCCACACACACACACAGCACGCGCATACACACACACTGACACACATCACACACAGCACGCGCATATACACACACACTGACACACATCACACACACACACCCACACACACCAGGGGCGGACCTAGGGGGGGTTCCTGGGTGCCCGGAACCCCCCCCCCACCCCCCATCCGTTGTTGTTTTTTACCTTGTTATCTTCCACGAGAGGCCTCCGATTGACCTACACAAATAAAATTCCTTCAGCATCTGGGGGGCTTTGCCCCCCAGACCCCCCACCAGGGCTTTGCCCATGGACCCCACCGGGGCCTCAACGCCACCGGCCCCCGGACCCCTGCTCCAATTTGGAACCCCCCACTTATCCACAACTAGGTCCGCCCCTGCACACCTTTCGCAGTTCGATCACAGTTCTTCTCTTTTCCATCGTCGCCATCTTCGAAGCTTGCTTCGCTTTTCAGGGGAGATAACCCGTTTATCACATTCGCTGCTGACTTGTCGGTCAAGGCTATTATTTACCTGCATCTGTTATTAAGTCTGTTGAAAATCAAAGTATTCGTTTTTTGTTTGTTCGCGTGTCTAGATTTTGCTTAGTCGATTAGCTTACACGATGTGTGGCTTTTTATTTTGTAAATAGAGAATACTACATGGCTTGCTGTGTCGTACCAGATTTACACGAGTTGTTTTTTTAAATAGTGAACTGCGAGCGAAAGCGAGCTGTTCACTATTTGAAAAAGCAACGAGTGTAAATCTGGTACGACACAGCAAGCCATGTAGTATTCTGTTTATCCTACATTATATACTTCTGTGCCAGATCTAACTAAAAGTCACCGACAGCGCTATTGCCCACAGGCACTCGTCACGAGGTGGGCGTGGCCTATGGCTGTCACTTGTGATGGACGGGGGGTCTTTTCTTATGGTTTATACAAGGTATGATACTGATTCTCTCGACCTCGTCGACAAACTTCGTATTCCTGCCATACACAGCTTAGCAAAGCAAAACGACGGCTATGATAAAATCAAGTATACATTAAACTACCAGGCAGCTACAGATTTATACCAATTAGACGTTGCTACGGCTGTTATTTTGCAAAACGGCACGGATTTTGGCACACAAAAACCAACGTTGTTCTAGACCGAACGGAAGTTACGTATGACTTACTTCCCCTTATAATCAAACCAAACAAGGGATATCTATGATTGGCTGAAGGAAAAATATTGCGCGAAATCTGACGTGTAGATCTGTTGTAGATTTGAGAAAACATAAGAAGATTGGTTACGTGTAATCTTGAATGAAATAGTAAGATTGTTTTTGTTGCTCAAGACTGTTATTTTTATGGAGCTTTTCTCAATGTCTGTCCAAAATTGCGCACCATAAGAGAGAGGGAGGGAGATAGAGAGGAAAGAGAGAAATTTTGTTTCCCATCCACATCAGGTACGGGTTGGTTGTTGATGTAGAACGACTGATAGCAAAGCAGTCAGGTCAGATAATGCACACAGCACGAGACGCTTGCAGAGAAGGATATACAATCAGGGTTCTTGCATGCTTACAGTGTGATCTTTCTTGCTATTTTTCATCAATGAACATAATGCCACAGCAAAACATATTTAACCCAATTGTACTTTGTGGTTTATGTTGAGAGTGAAGTTAGGATTTATCTTTTCAAGAAGTAGACTCTGCAGTCGTTCAGGCTATCCAAATAATCTAATTTGCAGGCTTAGATTCCCAGTTAGCTAGCACACAAAGAGCACCAAGTGCAGTGACATCTGTGTACAGTACAGAGTAGGGCAACCGAGCTTGACCCATCTGTGCAATTATAAGTTGATCAAAATGCTAATCGAATTGATTGAAAATTAAGCAGATAATACCCTCCTGCTGCATATTTTATGCACACATTTTTTTCAACAAAGTAACTAATTGTTTACAGGTTCTAGTGTTCATCACAAGACATTCTTATTTATATTTTTATTTTCAGAAGCCATATACTCAGGATCATTCCACATCTCATACCTGCATGTGCATACTTCGAAACCATTGAAGAAGTCACACATGAGTAATTATATCATGATCCTTCATATATATTTATTTCAAATTAAATCTTTCATTAAAGGCACAGTAAGCCTCCCGTAAACCATCACAGAGCTCCCCGAGCGTCTAAATACAGTACAAGCATACTTCCATTTGAACGCTCACCGAACGGGAACATCCTGGCTGCTTTCTGTCGAGCGTGAGACATTTTCAAAGAATTTATTTTCGTAGTCTTGTTCCGTTAACAACAACGGCGCCTCGTTTTTGCGCTAGACCTAACTTTTAAAATCTAAATAATAAATTGACAGCTTGTTACACAAACATTCTTTAATCATAAAAGAATTCGTTTTTCATCAAGACAAGATCAGAACAATTCGAAGTTGTGAAAGTTTAAAAAAAGAAAAGCCCGGAAGCAGGGTCACGCAAGGGTCGTAGCAGACGACGGCCGGTTTATCAGTGCAAATCGCCGTTCCTCTCAACAGTCAAAAGCCATCGCTAGAGTTCTTGTGAACCACAGCCGTTGTTTCGTGCATAAAAAAAACCGTGCTATTGTAGATAAGCTCACGTCGAGTCGCATTCAAATGACTAACTATGACGACTGCATTGTGAAAAGGGAAAACTGGATCACACGGGTTCACGATGGCTCAGGGGTAAGATAAACCACGCAAAAATAAATTCTTTGAAAATTGTTCGCTCTTTACGGAAGGCACCTAGGATGTTCTCAATTGGTGAGTGTTTAAATGAAATGGTGTTTGTACTGTGTGTAAAAGCCTGACCGTATCTGTGATGGTTTACGGGAGGCTTACTCTGCCTTTAAACACCTCCATATGTTACTAATTCATACCAATGTACAACAATACAATTTAGCAACAACAATATAGAGAAAGACACACTTAACTAATAATCTGCATTCAAAATTATTACAACACTTCTTTCGACACACACACAAACACATACTGTTTGGAATCATACTGCTAAAGTTGAACGAACACATTTAACAGCAACATGCAAGCATTCATTCTTGTATTCAAGAAACATGCAAGTATACACTCTTCGTTCGTCTTTCAATAGACATTTTCCGAAAAAGACTGTGTTTGAGTGTTTATGGAGTAGTTTTATTTCTGGATGGTGAGCCGAGATAAAAAAATTAAAAAAACACACACACATGTTGATCGTATAATAGTGAACACTACTCATAAAGTGCATTATTTTGTCAAAGTGTTGGTGTCGGAAATATGCACGAGGGAGCCCACATTCACTGCCAGCATGATAGTTTGACTGCTGATTGAAACATTCACTGCCAGCATGATAGTTTGACTGTTGATTGAAACATTCACTGCCAGCATGATAGTTTGACTGCTGATTGAAACATTCACTGCCAGCATGATAGTTTGACTGCTGATTGAAAAAGTTAACACATGATGGTAGTACTCATAAGCTTGGATGTGCAGGTTTTGGAAAGAACAGTGCGTCATATTTATTTGCAGAAAATGTGTATCGAGACTGTGAGGCTTTTCATCACTTGCCTGAACATTATTATCCCTTGGCATAATTAAGGTTCATAAGGGTCGGCGGTCAATAAAACCCTCAGTAGATTTGTTTCCAAACATCGTCAACTGCAGTGTTGCTCTTAGGCCTAAGTTGTTTTTTCTCTCACTGGTCCACACTTTTTTTTTCTGATTTGAAGCACTGTTGTGACCACTGGCTAATCAGCCTGCTGTCCGGTACTTTTTGACATGTTGGAGGCCCTGTGATTGAAATTTTGTTGTGATAAATCTTGAAAAAGTTGGCCGCTAAGGTAAATCCACTTCCTCTCCACTGTATAGTTCTTGTCCATCAGACTGTTACTGAAACAAACAGTTCAGAATATCATTAGTGCGTATAGTCCTTAAGCCAAAACACTGCAGCTTTTTTCGTTCACCTCTCCATCCACTTATTTGTTTTGCTTTTGTACGTAGTACACTCACTCTCTTATCACACAGAGTTTCTCAAATAAAAAAAGAAACAAAACTAAAAACAGAGGAAACAAGCAAACAAACACCACCACAACCAAGAAGAAGAACAACCTAGCTGAACATAAACGCAAACATGTGCATAACTCAAAATGGTAATTAGGTAATTAATCATGTCTAAAAGCCAATTCCTAGAAGTGTGTAAATAGTAAAAATGTAAAATAAAAATGTATCACTAGAAAACACACACACACACACCCACACACACACACACAAACACACACACACACACACACACACACACACACACGCGCGCGCGCACACACACACACACACACGATCTTGTATTTTCTGATAACATGTCCTAATTAAACCATTGAAGAATAGGTGCCTGAACTTACTCAGAGATGAAGAGTTGACCTTCTGTTGTTATTCCTCAAGAGATTAGTTCTGCTCATGCATGTCGCCTCGGGTTTTCCGTGTTCGGCCTGCATGCAGTTCCCCAAGCATCCGCTGTGTAAACGGATGTCTCTTTGTCACGTCTGTAGCTCCACTGGATATGAGGCTTCTTGTAAAGTTCTTCTGCAATTTGCTGTTCCAGCACTATCAGTCATCAATGTAGAATACTCCACCTGCAAAAGTGTCAATACCCCTAATAATTATGTGTCAAATAACTTCTGATTCATAATGTAGATCTACACCCGATAGCCGAAATTGTGTGACTGGACAACTGATGTGTAAACCTGATGAAATATAATCTGTATTTGGTATCACTCGAAAATTGCTGCTTCCATATTCAGCTATGAATCTTTAAATTACAATTTGAAACTGATTTACCCCTCCCCTTCGCTTTCAAAAATCACATCAATCTGAGAGAGGAAACATAAAATCCCCTAACTTGTCATTTACTTCTGGTCGTTAGATCTAAATTACAACTGAACTAGGTGCACAGACCATAGATGTGTATCTATGCACAGACTAAGTTTGAGATCTACTTGAATGAGTGAGCTGCCATACCGTGCCACGCTACCCAATCTCTCTCTCTCTCTCTCTCTCTCTCTCTCTCTCTCTCTCTCTCTCTCTCTCTCTCTCTCTCTCTCTCTCTCTCTCTCTCTCTCTCTCTCTCTCTCTTTCAAATAACCTGCTGAAGGGTTGGGGATACATGTGTTTGGGATTATCTATTCGAAAATTCGCTCACCTTCAAATGTAGACTCCGTTGCGTCTTCAGCAGAACATGGTCAAAACCATGGGTCATAGTGTTTCGTGACGTTCAACAACAGGCTTTGAATGAGTTCATCGGCAGTAAACAAACAATTCTCTCATCTCTGCTCGTGGTTGAAACACAACCACAATCCCTGACAAAACAGATTTTCCAGTTTTCGAAAACTATCCGAAGACTTGATGCACTGGTCACACTGGCCGAATCAGCTATATATTTTCTCTGGTGAATCCATGATTTCCAACTCCATCACAAGGATGAGACAATCTAAATTTATGTTTGCATCCCATTATCTGGAAGTTGCAAGAAGAATCAAGGAATAGGAAAGTTGGCGGTGAACAGACAGATCGACTGACGAACGCCGCTGACAACTTTTTAATTATGCCTGGTCACGGGGTCACATGCGCAGAAAACATGCGCAACCTGTCTGTCGTCTGCTGCAATCTCGGTTTCTGATAACTTCACTACTTCCGTTCGGTCTAGAGCAACGAAGAGAGTTTTACCTTGTAATAGTAGTAGTACTGAGAGCGCACAGGCCCCGCCCACTTTGATCCCGACCCGATCGTGACGAGTGCCTGTGCTATTGCCTTTGGATCAACCCGCTTTAGAACTTCAAACCACTTTACTCAATTTGACATTCATTCCTCCGCCATGACACACACTCTCAAACTAGGACAAAGTAGTTCGCCTTTGTTAACACTGTTAAGTTTAATATTGAACATTGATGAAATAAATTCGAACAACGAAATCATGGTCACTTCAAAATATACCAGATAAAAAGAAAAGCAGTGGCCACAGGATAAAAGAAACCAAAAGGAACAACAACAGCAACGCATATCCTTCCGCGATAGGATGACAGTAAAGTCGTAGCCAGGCGAGTCGACAGCTTTCAGATGGTCACTTCTCGGTTTGGTGACTGCACAAATATATTGGTTGATGTTGATGGTACCAACGTGCACAGGACCTGCAAACAGTGTTGTTAGCGTTTGCTGGGATGTGATTGTGGCAGTGACAGTGGAGACGGCTGGAGTTGAAGTGGCCGATGCGGGCGAAACCAATGTGTCGTCTGCCGACACTGGCGACAGCTCCGAGACCGGTGCAGTGCCGTTTAGCATCAGACTGAAACCACGGTGTTCCTCTTGGGAAATGCTGCTGTAATTGTTAATACTCTGGACGTTTTTATGCCCGGATAGCTGCATTATTTTGGTCGGAGGAACGTTATTCTCGGAAAGTTTCTGCACTAGTGTAGCCAAGTGGCCTGCCCCTCTCTGTGTGTGATTATCTCCTGCCCAACCCAGTTGCCTCCCCTGTCTATAGCTATTCCCTGTGTGTGTGTGCTAGTCACATTGGGTTTACGTAGAGGTTACATGCCGAGTCTCAGTGATTATTAAAAATAATGGTCGAAGTTGGCGGATCATGAAAAATGCGAGCTTCAGCGAGCTTTTTCATGACCGCGAACTGAGACCATTATTTTTAATAATCACTGAGACGAGGTGTGTAACCTCTTTATTCCTCCTTTCTTCAGTTATTCAAAGAAAACAGGAGTTTTTGTGCGAAAGTTTGATCGAATCCGAATCACTCAACCAGTCAACCTGCGCAGGCGATCGATTAATGCGCGGTTGTATAGTTCCGTGCAAATCATTCCATTCTGTTAACACTTCTTGTCAGTTTCCCTGTTTTAGACTAAAATCAAGTACACAGATATGCTGTTATTCTGCTGTGGCGGTAAAGGCAGATATTGTGTGTTCTGTTTATGTTTTAGTATCGTATTAGTTTAGGATAATGTTCTTTCGTCAAATGGGACTAGCAGACGAACTTTTGCACCCGTGTTCCAACGTTAATTACTGTATGAAGTTCAGTTTTCTGGGGAAAATAGTGTATGAAACCGCTTTGTGTTGTTTAAATTGATGAGATGTGTGCATTTGGTTGCGTGTGATCTGTTTATAAAATGAAATATTGTTGAAAACTGACCGTCGGATTGCAGTCAGTGTTGTCGAAGAAACTGCGTTAAAAGAAGGGGAACTACTCTTGTCGGCAAGAGTATGAGTTACTTGCCTTGGGAATTTGCTTGTGATGAACGGTGTGTGCACGGCAGATCTAGATTCAGAAAACAACCTAACTCATGGATTTTATATGGAGATTCGTGTGTTCAGGCCTGTAATTGTTAATTTAAATGTGGTATGTTTGTATTGTTTGCTCCAGAGATGTATATTTCGTACGTATAGAGCGTTCGGAACTTTTCAGTCGCAAAAGTAGTACCAAAACAGAACAGCTTCTCAACCCATTGCACTATCGAGGATTCAGGCTGTTGCTGGCTCGTTATTTGTTTGGTTGCTGGGTCATTATCGAAAAATAACTAGCTCTACAAGTTTACAGAGGTAAAGAAGCAGAGGGGGGAATAAATTCAAATAATGCCCTTTGTGCTAGGAAATCCCTAACTTGAAATGATGAGAAGCAGCAGCGTAACCTCTAACCATCAGTGCCTAAGGAGTGACTAAATAATACCTGGTTGTCTTTGTGCATTGTACTTTATTGTGTGTTTACTATCGTAGGGTAGGCCCCGACCGGATGCATTTCTAATCTCTTATCTCAGATTTAGGTGACTGTCCGGGTATCGTTGGACGGCGGTTTGTCAAGTGGGTGTCATTTCTTTTGACAGGGTACAATCATTGAAGATGTCAGGTAGCTTGCAGGTCTTAGTCTCTTACCCCCCCCCCCCCCTTCTTTGTAACTGGTTGTAATCTAATGAGTTTTATCCGGTGTGCACGGCAAACAGACCCCTTCTTCCCCCTTCAGCTAGTGTAACTACTTGTAATATTTCCGGTGCTTGACACCGACCCGGCTTCATGCCTCGGTAACGATCCCTTCCATTGGGCAGGCAATCTTAAGACGACACCCCCCGTTGTCTGACACCGGGTATCTTTCCTATTGGCTATTGGGAATCGGAGTTGACCAGCCTTTAAAAGGGAGAGCATTAGGTTAGATCATCATCCTCCTCATCACAACTCAGACGGGCTTGAGAGAAGTCGCATTGTCACCTCGCTCTCACATCGAATTACATCGCTCACATCTCTACGTTTCTTGTGCCTTGTGTCTGTGCGGTGTTGTGCTGGGTGAGCGGTCTGCCTGACATTGCCTGCTTTTCCACTGCGTTTTTTTGCGCTTAGGTTTGCTTCGCTTTGTTTCGCTCTCACGCCTCAAACGCTCAACGTGCTTACACCTGGCTTCTAACTACCTGATTTTATTACTTGGCCTGCTACAGTAAGTGCTGTACGGTTTGTGCTTTTCACTTTGCCTGTTTTGGCCGCTGTTTACATGCGTTTATGCTTGGGCTTTTTATTTGCTTTGTTCCGCTCAACGCTCCGGTGACTTTCTTTCGACCTTAACCGGGTCTTGATTTAACTCTGGTCGCTTTTATTTCCGCGCCTCGCTGCTGAGGCCCTTTTATTTTTTGTTTGTTTCTTTATTTCTATGCCCTGTGGTAAGCATAGCCTTGATGCTGATTTTTAGACCACCGGTGGTGTTGGCTTCTTACCATTTTTTTTTTTTCGTGGTTGTTGTTGATCTTTATTTCTTTTAAGTCGTGAGCTGTCCCGGCTCTGCTTTTACCTCACCTTTTAGTCCTGAGTTGCTAAACCGGTTTTTTATTTTTTTTTATTTATTTTTTTTTTTTTTTAAATAGCCCTGGTGCTTTTGCAACAAACAGATAGCCCTGGTGCTGTAGTGTACGCAAATTTCTGGCTTGCTGTGCCCGGTCTTTATGAACATTGTTTTGTCCTTTGTTGTCATGGTTCTCTACTTCTGGCATGAACGATGAGTTGGGATAGTAACGGCCTCTTTGACCTCAGCTTCCTTTCGGAGCTGCCACGAAACACATCCAAACTTAGCGAAGAATTGTGGAGCTTTCACATTCCATCTCCACAGGAGAACTCTGACCTGTCCATTGAATTTGGGTTGGCGGCAGAGAGCCCCGCAAAAAAAGTACGAACAGATATGCCAACAAACAAAAATTCGAGGGCTAAGGCCCAGGCCTCCCAGAAAAAAGGACAACAGAAACAAAAACAAAAACCAGAAAAAACCCAACAGCTTAAAGGGCCAGAGGCGAAGCTCAGTAACCCAGATCCAAAAGAACAAACAAAAATGGACCCGAAAGCAAAAGTACAAACGCAGGTGCATGCCCCAAAACAAAGTCTAGAGAGAGATAGTCTTGACGGGACTGAGACTGCATCCACGTCTAAATTAGCCCCAGTAAGTAAAAGCAGTGAACCAGGACAGAAGTCAGTGAAGCAAAACTCAGACGAGACAAACACAAAACATGTCTCTACAGTGAGCAAACATAACGATTCAAAAATCGAACATCATGTTCCTATGCACAAGACAGTTGTCCCACTTGAACCCAGTTCTGACATCGAAATAAGGTCGAGTTCTTCAGAGGAAAACACCATCCATGAGATGGAGATAACTCTGAGGGAAAACAAAAGAAAACGTTCGCTTAATAACGATGAAATTCAAAAAGCAAAGAATGTCGTTCAAAATGGGAACCAGGCAGCAAACCTGACCAAAACACAACAAAACATAGAATCCGAAAAAAACTTCACTTCTGAAAATAGAAACAAAACAGGAAAGGGGGCAAGGCGGTCTCTTTTCAAAGAAAGGCAACCTACTCCCGAGTACGTACAATACCCAGTTATTATTGAAGACACTAAAGAAGGAGTGGCCACCTTTAGAGGGCTAGGCCTCCGGCGCTTCCGTACCCTGAACTCAACCATTGGTGACGTCATCTCTCTTCGGCCTTTAGCAGGGGAGAGGTGGCTGATCGGATGCTCCAGTGGCAGACAACAGCAGAAACTGTTACGTTTAACCAACATAGCCGGTGTTTCCATCAGATCGTTTATTCCTGAACCCATCACAGAGGGAGTCATAAAAAAGGTCCCCCTTCAACATTCTGATGAGGAACTACTCACCATGAAAATCACAGTTCAAATCCAAACAGAATCCGGATGTCCAGCCCAAAAAGGTCGAGAGACAGTAAAACGTTTTTACAGGTTAAAAAACAAGGACAAAGAACTGTCCGAAGCAGTAAAAGTCACCTTCAAAACGGCAGTCTTGCCACGTATTATGTCTCTCCAGGGAGAGGAATACTCAGTAGAGCCCTATGCCTGCCCTGTCCGCCGCTGCAGTCATTGCAACCGGTTTGGCCACGGGGCGGCTCAATGCAAAGCACCCACCCCCACATGTACCCAGTGCGGGACCAAAGGTCATGGCCGTGATGGCTGTGTGCGGGACCGTCACTGCGTGAATTGTGGGGGTGATCACACAGCAGCATACCTCGGCTGTGCGGAGTATAAGGTAAGGCTCAGAGCGAACAGGATTCGTGCAGCCTCCTATATTCCGTATACCGAGGCTATGCAAAGAGCAAAAGAAGAAATAAACAACGAAAACGCGGAAAGACTACAGAGAGTAGCACCCCCCCAGTCCCCACGAGAACAAAAAGACAGTTTCTGGAGAGCGGATGCTCCCCAAAAGACCTCAACCCCCCAAACTGGATACGCTAATGCCGTTCGCCACGGCCGTTACAACAAAGATAAACACCCCCCCTCACCCCTGGTGAAAAGCTCAGTCAAAACAAACCATAAGGAGGCGGACAATGGCACTCACCGCACTGCAAAGAGTCCACTAAACAAGGGAAGAGACAAGCCATTTAACCAAGAAGAATTTGTCGCCTCAGTGGCCGATCAAATTTACAGTATAGTAATGAAAAAGATCGAAACCGACCTGGAACAAAAACAGCGAGACATTAAACTTTCGCAGGAAAGGGAACTGACAGCAGAAGTTCTCAAAAAAGTCGATAGTCACAGAGACTCCGTGTTCATAACAACCCAAAAACCAGAAGAAAAAGACCTGAGAGGCTACCTGGAGCTCTGCCTCACCTCTATGGTGACTGCTAGGCAGAAGCAGAGCCCCGAGGCTCTCATCAACTTATTAACGGATACCTACTGTTTTGTGACAAAAAATAAAGTGTCCGTCCCCAAACCAGACACCTGTCTCATGGCCCTCAGCGCTCTCGCGGGGAGCAGAGATCTGTCGTCTGAGGAAATTCTCATAATTAAAAAATCACTGTAAGTCCCTTGTAATTCTGGACTCCCTAAATGGGGGGCAAAATAAAATAAAGCCAGCATAAATACATGATCGTCATTTGTCAACGGTATTAACTTAAACAAAGGGGACACACAGCTCGCAGGGAGCGAAGGGCATTGCCCCACCTCGCGGGCGCGTGTGTGCTTTTTTTTTTTTTTTTTTTTTTTTTTTCCCCTGATGGTTTTAAACTCCTGTTTCCGGATTACACAATAAACATAAAAACATGATTATATAAACGAGAGGATAGCTGTTTCCTCTCTTCGCAAAATGTACTTCAAACTTAACCCGCTTTACAACCCTGTATGATTATATGGACAAATATAACCTTATGCCAATTCAACTCTTTAACTCGGACGATAAACACGGTCTCGACCATATCTCGTTCTTCACAAAAGTAATCTACAACTCTGACATATCCTGTTGTTTTTAAAACTAAAACGCTATTGTACCTCTTCCTATAAATGGTTGTTGGCGCTCGGGTAACAGGGAGCGAAGGGCAGTGCCCCACCTAGTGATCGAGTGCCACAACCCAGACTCTTCCCTTAATGTACATAGTAAATGAAATGATGTGTCCAAATGTTACTAGAAGATCAGTATTACGTGTTTGCGCATGTTCTTTATATTATTCTCACAATGTAGTCACTTCTAAACCTATTGACGGGTGGTCCTGATTTTTATCTTTTTTTTAACGAAACTAAAATTGAATTAAAATCCATGTTTTTAATGGCCCTTCCCCTAGGAAGTCAACGCATATAAAAGAAAAATTATTAATATTCCTCTTACAAGGATCTTAACGTATATTTCTTATTACCCCACCCTTACTCATGGAGAGCGGGGTCGGGGTCCTATCACGGTCGGGCTTGCTTGGTCTTGCCCTTTTCTTTCTCTCCTTTTTTTTTTTTTTAAAGCGTATCATCAACTCACGTCCCTAAAAGGAACATTTCCTGTGAGGACGTAAAGGACCCCTAGATTCAGATTAGATCATCAGTCAGACAGTTTCTTGCTCTCACATCGAGTCACATCGAGTTTTCGCTCACATTTCTACGTGTCTTGTGTCTGTGCGGTGTTGTGCTGGGTGAGCGGTCTGCCTTACATTGCTGGCTTCTCTACTGCGTTTATTCTGCTGAGGTTGCTTCGTTTTGTTTTGCTCTCACGCCACAAACGCTCAACGCTTCGTGCTTACACCTGACTTTTAACTACCTGATTTTACTACTTGGCTACGGTTTGTGCTTTTCACTTTGCCTTTTTGGCCGCTGTTTGCTTGTGTTTATGCTTGGGCTCTTTGTTTTCTATGTTCCGCTCAACGCTCCGGTGACTTTCTTTCGACCTTAACCGGGGGCTTGATTTAACTCTGGTCACTTTTATTTCCGCGCCTCGTTGCTGAGGCCCTTTTATTTCTTTTATTTCTATGCCCAGTGGTAAGCATAGCCCTTGATGCTTGTGATAGTAACTGTGCAATACCGGCTGCTTTTTTACCAATCTGCTCCGCGCTTGTGCATCGGCGGTTGCCTCCCTTAGACTTTTACCATAGCCTTGCTGCTGTCTGTTTCTACCTTCTCCGTTCAGCCAGGATTTCTTCGTTGTTGTTGTTGACCTTTGTTTCTTTGGGTCGTGGGCTGTCCCCGGCTCCGCTTTTGCCTTGCCTTTTTGGTCCTGGGTTGCTGGACCGGTTTTTTTTTTTTTTTTTTTTTTAAATAGCCCTGGTGCTGTACTGGCCGTGTTGGGATGAGAATGCAATAATAACATATGAACAACACAGAGCTGGACTCTACAGTTTTTAACTGCTCTATCATGGCGGAACTGCCATTAGACTCAACTCGGTTGTGCGAAAAAGATTGGTGGAGCCTCGGGTACCCATCGGAGATGTCTGGAACATCGGTTGAGTCGAGCGTGATCGCCTCCACGACAAACAATAACAGCCCAAATCAAAACAACAACAAACGCTCCGCGAAGGTCGGTCCGGGGCGTCACCGTGACGTCAGCCGCGTGGCCCAGGCCGGCGAGCCAGGTGGGCCAGGCGATACAGCATCGCCGCTAAAGCGCCCGCGCGCGGTCAGCGATAGTGACGAGGAAGAGGAGGGTAGGAACGACCCCTCCTCACAGTCGATACCGGAGTGGGACGTGTCCCCTACGGCAGAGGGACTAAAATTAGCCAGGCAAGAAGAAAAAGCGTACCAACTGGCTAAAAGCAAAAAACTGCGGAAACGCAGGAAAACAAATAAAACTACCCACTCAGAGAACAAAACTCAAACTAACCCTGTTAACACAGACATCAACAGCCAGGCAATTCAGGAAATACCCCCAAAACCAACTCAAAATCAAGAGTCATCAGTTAAAAAGCAGTCAGAAACCCAAAACCAAAACAAAAAGTCAGCCAGGAAAAGACTGTTCCATGAAAAAATCACCCCCACCCCTGACTTCCTGGAGTTCCCTGTCATCATAGAGGACTTGAGGGAGGGCCCGGCCACCCTTCATGGACTCGGCCTCCATCTGTTTAAAACTCTCAGTGTTGCGGTGGGAACCATCCTGTCAGTGCGTAAGCTCCCTGGTGGTCGCGTACTGGTAGGGTGTGTTTCCCCCGCCCAGCAACAAAAACTGATCGCACGGTCCAAGATCGGCGGAATAACCATAAACTGCTTTGCCCCCGAGGCCACTACCGAGGGGGTAATCAAAAGAGTCCCCCTCTCCCACTCGGACGGGGAACTCATGGAGATGAACGTCTCTGTCCGAGTCAGGTCAGACACAGGTGGCATCATAGAAAAAGGAAAAAACACAGTTAAAAACATGACCAGACTAAAAACAAAGGATCATAAACCATCCACAGCAGTACGCATAGTTTTTAAAGCTGCAGTCCTTCCCGAGTGTATCGTACTCGAGGGGGAGATATATGGTGTAGAACCATACTCAATGCCAGCCAGACGATGTGGCAAGTGCCAAAGACTAGGCCATCTGAAGTTTCAATGCCGGAGCAAGAAACCCACCTGCGCCCGGTGTGGTACCCTCGGTCACGAGGGTAAAGACTGTGTGAGAGACAGACACTGCATCAACTGTCAAGGAGAACACTCTTCCGCCTACCAGGGTTGCCCCGAAATTAGGCTGAGAGTTGAGGCAAACAGAATAAGGGCCTCCTCCTATATCCCGTACGCTGAGGCTCTGCTAAGAGCCCGTAAGCAGAAGGAACAACAACTAGTAAAACAGCAAGGTCCGACCCTCCCCTCGGAGAAGAGGGATGACTACTGGCGGGCGCCTGTCACTCAAGCCTCCACACCGCGCGAGGGCTACGCCTTCGCTGCGAAACGCGGCCAGGCGATAGACCACGCCCCCCTACTAGAGTCGATAGGCGGTGAGGCGGCGATACCGCCTTTCTCCCAACGGCCGCGCCCCCGACCTAAACCCAGAACCCTTAAGCCAAACATCAAACAAAAGCACCCGAAAGACACACACACACAGACAGAACAGTACACCAATACAGAACCAACACAAACACTCCCGTACACGGAGACGCAGAAAGACGACCTCACTACACAAATACTCACTAGGGTCATGAAAGAAGTGGAGGAGGGGATACTTAGCAAGATCCAAGCAGAGAGACGTAAAGCAGAAGAAGAATTAGCGCAGACACTCATACAGAAAATCTACACCACAAAGAAACACGTCCCACAAGAGCAATCAGAACTCCAAGCATTCTTGGAACAAACTTTGATTTTTATGATGCAGGCAAAACAACAACAAAACCCAAACGCACTGATAGACTCACTAACCACAATCTACAACTCCATCACAAAGCTAAATATCACCCCCATCAAACCTGATGACACAATGTTGGCCCTAGGCTCGCTGGCTGGGGCAAGAGATCTGACAATAAAGGAAATCTTACAGTACAAAATGACCCTATAATGGAGCACACCAGATACCAAGTTTTAACCGTTTTATTTTTAACCTCCCTAATTTACCTTTCAATGGAAGGACTAGGCACAGGAAAAAATCAAAACCTGAGAATCATGCAGTGGAACTGCAGAAGTATCAATACTACAATCAGCTATCTGAAAGACTTTTTATATAATGAATCATGTGATATATTGGCCCTACAGTCAACCAATGTCCACTACAGCAAATTACCCAAACTAGATGGCTTTTATTACCCACCAGTAATTGACATTAAAAACAAAGGGAAATTAATAAAGGTCGCCACTTATATTAGATGTGGACTATCCTATGACGTTGAGACTTCACCAGTCTCATCAGAAGAAAATGTATGGTCCTGCCTGGTTCAGGTGCATATGAAAGGCAGCAAAAACCTAAATGTCCTAAATATTTATTATCCTACAGGCTGTGCGAAGAGTGGTCGAACCGCTTGGATCAGTAACATCTCTCACAAAAACAAAAACTGGCTGATAGCTGGAGACTTCAATGACAGGCACGTAATGTGGGAACGAGATTACCCCCCAGGGAAAAAAAGCTACCTAGCAGACTGTATTATGGACTCGGGCTTCCAACTGTTAAACGACGGGGAGATAACTAGAATACCGGACAGTCACGTCTGTAAAGCTTCGGCGATTGATCTGACTCTCATTAGCAATTCCCTATTCTTGCAGACAGACTGGCATGCCTTCCCTGACACGCTTCACTCGGACCACATAGTCATCTTAACCTCTATTCATAGCTCCGAACCAGACAAAATAAACACCCTCCCACAACAACCATATTCCTATAATAAAGCCGACTGGCAACATTTCCAACAAGTATTGAGTGAAACTAAATTGGAAGACGTTAAAAACGAAGACATTAACATTTTTTATGAAAACATACGGACTAAAGTTTTAGCAGCAGTCGACCTATGTATTCCAAAGAAGAAGGTAAATAAAGTTTTTAACGAAGCTAAGGTATCTTCGTGGTGGAACGAAGAATGCAGCAAAGTGGTAGAGGCTAAGAGAGCACGCATTAAGGCCTTTTCACGAAACCAGAACAGTATAAATTATAACCTCATGAAAGAGGCGGAGAGTACGTGTGCCCTGACCATAGCTAAAGCTAAACTGTCCCATTGGGAGGAGTTTGTAGACTCATCCGTGAAAGATTATAAGGATTCTGGTAAAGTTTGGAAAAAATCAAAACGTCATAAGAGGCGTACTAGACTACCGGAGACACCCCTGACTGTAAATGGAATTAAAACAGCTACCGATTTAGACAAGGCAAATGTGTTGGCAGAGACTTTTTCTAAAGCCAGCCAATCAGCCCACCTAAACCCGGATGATTTATTTTTCCGCACACAAATGGAGGAGGAATTCAGCGATCCCCCAGTGACAACTCCAATCCTATAAATAGTCCCATTACGTCAAGGGAGTGTGGCAGAGCAATAAAAGATATAAAGGATGTTAAAAAAGCATCAGGAGTAGACATTATATCTTACAGATTAATAAGTAAGTTTCCACAACCGTTTATTAACATTTTAGCAGATTTTTATAACTTTATCTGGATTAAAAACACTATTCCCCAAGCCTGGAAACACGCACAGGTGGTAGCTATTCATAAACAAGGTAAACCTAAGGATGTGCCAGGTAGTTACCGCCCCATATCATTAACTCCCCACCTAGGTAAACTGTATGAAAAAGTTATAAAAGAAAGATTAGAGTTTTACCTGGATAAACATAAAATTATCCCCTCATGTCAGGCGGGCTTCAGGAAAGGCCGATCCTGTACAGACCATATTGTTAAACTAGTGGAAACTATGAAAAAAGCATTAGTGCATAAAAGCCACGCCCTTCTTGCCACCTTCTTTGACATACAAAAAGCTTATGACTCAGTGTGGCACGCCCGCCTCCTAACTAAATTACAGGGTATTGGTGTCACCGGGCGCATGTACCACTTCATAAAGAGTTTTATCTCTGATCGTGAATTTTCAGTTAGAGTTGGCTCCGCTACATCAGCCCCACAGAAGATAGATATGGGGGTGCCCCAGGGTAGTGTGATTGCCCCAACTTTATTCATGATTATGTTACACGACATAGATCTTGTGGACGTGGGAGGAGCCACCATTATGCTATATGCCGATGACTTAGCCCTGGTTGACAACACAAAACCACGTATCCTAAGTAATAAAAAACCAAATATGACCCCCTATCAAACTAAAATAGATAACCTGGTAGAGTACATGAACCTAAACGGATTCCTACTGGCAGCAGAAAAAACGGTCTTTATGGTAGTCTCAAGGCAACACAAACTGGATAAATGTAAATTAAACATAGGCGAAACAATCCTATCCCCCAGTAAACAGGTGAAATTCCTAGGCGTCATTATCGAGCGGAACCTATGCTGGTCACCCCACATTCTACACCTAGTAAATAAGGCGAATAAAACAATCAGCCTAATCAAACTTTTAAGAGCAGAGCCGTGGGCTTGTGGCAAAAAGATCATGACAGACATAGTTAGAGCCCTCGTCAGGTCTAGGCTCACTTATGGCCAGGAGGCTTTCTTCACGGCACCGAAATCTGTTTTAAAAAAACTAGATACAGTAGAACTAAAGGCACTGAAACTGGCCCTCGGCACATGTAAACACGCTAAAAACAAACTTGTTTACAAAGAGGTAGGCTGGACAACACTACAAGAAGAAAGGACACTGCGCGCCGCTCAATACGGTGTGCGCTCATACACAACTGACAACCCCACAAGTGAAGTCGTACGAGAATCCTTCATCAAAAACACTCGTATTCACATGGACACACTAAAAGAAAAAACTAAAACCATCTATGATAAGACCACACCTCTCTGTGATTTTGTTAAACCACTACTTACTGGTAGTAACATCACCCCGGAAAACATAGTAAAAAAAAAACCACAGGTATACCCCCCCTGGTTACTGGAGGCCCCAATTATAACAGACTCCCTTCACCCAACAGCCACTAAAGTAGACAACCCCCTTTTATTAAAGTCAATCGCCCAACAAGAACTCAAAACAACATATGTCAATTATTTACAGATTTATACAGACGGATCTAAACTACAGGACGGCACCGTCGGCTGTGCCTTCGTTATCCCCGATATGAACACTGTAAAACATTACAAATTGAACCCCAACATCTCAATCTTTTCCGCTGAACTATTCGCCATCATTATGGCACTTACGTTTGTTAAGGATTTACATAACAAACCAGTTGCCGCGGTGATTTGCACCGATTCCAAATCTTCTTTACAAGCCATGCAAGGAAAAACTAACAACCGTCTAGAACTCCAAAACGAAGCACTCTTCCTATCACATCAAATTATAACAGCTGGGACAGACCTGAGATTCCTATACGTTCCGTCCCATACGGGCATACGAGGAAATGATTTAGCCGACCAAGCAGCCAAAACAGCTACAGAGCTACCGGATGACTTTATCATCAATATTAAATTTTCCAAATCTGAAGCTTACGCTAAAATAAAAAAGACATTTTTTTGCGGCCTCGCGAGTCAGCCTGACGGGGGATCATTTCCCCCCCTCCCTCCCGGCCTCCTGAGAATGTTCCACAGAACCCGCACCGAGGGCTGTATCCATAACCTCTTCCTGCACCACTGCGAGTGCGGAGAAGTTTTTAGCTTTGAACACATCTTTCATAACTGTGATTTTAACAAAGTAAATTTTAATGCCGTGCATGAATACCAACACACCCACAAGCTCACACCAACACAATTTCTGTATCACCACACAGAACTAGGCTGGAAACACAGCTCCCTGCTTCTTAAGTGTATTTACAAGTCAAACATAGCTAGATGGTTTTAACCAGTGCAAATAATTTTAAGAGAACTCAATTTTTTCTCGGTATTGGGATGCTGTTTCCCAATACGGATACCTGCTTTTAACCGGTATTAATCAAATGTGGCTCTGACTTTTATAACTTTTAAACATCAATTGGATGAAATAAACACTCGTTTTTTATCGTCCCATCCCCCCAGAATACGTATGTGGATCCCACCTATATTCAAGTGATACAAAGTACTCGTCCTTATCCAATCTTAACAGATCCTCTTAAATATCTTATCACCCCCACTCCCGTCATCCTCCCTCTTTTGACCACCTTTTTTTTTTATTTTTTTTTATTTTTTTTTATTATTTTTTTTTATCGTATAAACCAATTCATGTCCAATATAGGCAATTAAGACCTGACGGACAATAAGCCCCTTAAATTTCTTCTTCATATCAGCAGACGCGTTTAGTGAGACCGATCATCGAGTGATCTGTGTGCTGCTCATATGTTGTTGTCGTGAAAGTGTCGGACCTCTGCCCAAATTTATCGCGACTTGTGAATTCGTGCCCTTGTGTTTCACTGAGGAGAATCTGTAAGTAACTAAATGCTTTATTCATTCCTTATGCTGTATTCATTCCTTATGCTGTATTCTTTCCTTATGCTCTATTCTTATGTTTCATTTGATGCTATGATGTTTGCATATATGTACATTTTGACGCTGATTTGGTCCCGGGCGATGTCCGACCGGTCTCGCGTCAGAGTTGATGACGCCATTTTGATCTAGCGGAGAGATGTGTATTCTAGATCAGTTTCTAATTACTTTCATGATTTGGCGCTGAAATTGAGCGTTAATAACTTCTAATATTTGATGACCAGTTGTTCTAAAGCTGTTTTAGAGTCTTGTAAATTAAAGACTCGTAAGAATCAAGTAAGGCAGACTCGTTCTCATACGTTTCGTTTTCGCTGAGAAAAGCCTGTCTCGCAATATTTTATGTCGAGAAGACCCATGTGTATCGTTGCGATCTTTTTCCCATTTTCATCACATATTATTTCTGGAGATCAGTAGAGTCTGAGTAGTAGTCGGTTAAAAGCCCAAAGTTAAGCCCCCAGTGCCATTGGCCCGTAAAGCTACCTATTTACGATTTAGGCGCAGAAACCCCTACAATTGATGAACGGGAATTATGGTTGACACATATATTTTGGGTAGTGAACTCGATGAAAAGCTTGTCCCACTATGTTTAAGTCGAGTAGACCTATGTTAGATCTCCTTTTTTTACAAGGACAGTTTAATAACGATGAAGTCCGGTAAGGTAAGTCGAACCTTTCTCAGATTTCGGTTTTCGATGAGAAGGGATTTGAATACTTTGCTGGACGGAATTCCGCTTCGTAGCCAGTTTGTTGAGGAACAAAGAAGTTCTCAGTTTTCGCTTCGCTGAGGATCGCTCTTTGTTTCCAGTACTGTAACTGTAACTTTGTAGGCGAAGTGTACAATATGACATGCTTTATGACGTTTAGTGATGCGTTACTTTTCATGTGTTTGATCATGTTGCTGCATTTCAAGCCGTATGTCGTTGACGGTTAATTGGCTGATGTAAGATTGTAGTGTCCGCCATTTTGACCGGCGTCCCCCGTGTAATGATGTCAGAGCGCCCCCATTCCCCTAGGTCCGCCCCTGATACACATTACATGGCTTACCTTCCCTGTCTTTTGTCTGGCTTTGTGTGAGCCAGTCATGTTATGTATTCTGTCCTGTGTCACTCTACTGGTTCTACTCTGTTTGTCACATGCATTTTCATACTCTGATATTTTGCTAGTCTTCATTTGTATTACCCTTTTACCTGTACATAATCTTATGAGTTTTGATTATCATTCCTTTGAATTCAGGCATGATAATGATAGTGATCTTCTGAGTTAAGATCTCAGACAATAGGAAGATATTGTCTACAGGCTGCTCAATTTTGACTGTTAATTCTCATGTTGCACTTAAGGCCATGTGAGGGCCAAATCGCTATTTTCCATATATGATGATCAGCACTGTTTGTGTCGCTTTTGTTATAATACTGATGGTCTCTGAATTAAAAAACGTTAACGTGTTTGTTAATTGTGTATGTCGTTGCTATAGAAACAGGAAAGTAAACAGCAGCCATATTGGATTTTAGGAACCGTTTTTTCCATATCCAAATGCTCGATTTCTGTCCAATATTTTGCATAAATATAGATTTAGATCATATCTACAGATTTACTATTGCTTTTTTCTGTGAGTATTACAGTTATTTAAATTTTTTTTTTTTATCATAATGTTGAAATTTTGCGTAAAATTTAATATTAAAAAATTCGTAAAGCCAACATTTCTTTTCCGATTCATTATTCAAATAGTAACTCTGTAGATAGTATGTAAAAGTACAAGTATGCAGAATTTCACAGAAATCTAACCAGTAGATTTGAAATCATTTTGTTCCCAAATGTCAAAACATGCAAACTGAGAAAAAGGCAAAAACGCACACAATTTGTTTTGAAACCATTGATAGTTGTAATTAAACTCAAAATACATACATGTATCTCCAAATTCCACACTGAGGAACGTTTTTCACACCTTAGAGACACAGTTTAAAAGTTAGGGAAGACATAAAACATAAGTTATTTCAAACATGTGCAGTACACTAGGAAAATTGTTTGTCCCGAGTTACAAACAATGCATACACACACTCCCAATTACAGCATGCACACCAAATAAAGCTTGCTCACTCGCTCACATTCACACATTCACACACACACACACACAAGCTAGCTCCAAATTACGAAACGTACCCAAGTCATCAATTGCACATATATATATGCGTACAATAACCACAATATATATGAGAATAATGTTAGCCACAATAACAATGACAAGTCGCGTGAAGCGATATAAAAACATTCAGTCAATCGGTATGAAACTTAAAGATCAACACCACAAACCAGTCATTGCCAAGACTACGAGATACATTTAGATAGTCTCGGCTAACAATACCGAGACGGATCACGCTCGTCTCCGCAAAGCATGAGACTGTATAGTACTTACTAAACCTATTTTCTGTAATTCTGAGCACATTGTTAGAGTGAACATAACTTATCTATATATTTTTGAATTCAGGAAAAAATGAGGAATGCAATGCAGTCAAGGTTTAATTTGTTACTAAAAATTAGATTTTAATCAAATTAATGACAACTTTAACAAGCAAACTCATTAATTTATTTTTAAGATTTTGAGCTGAAATGCAATACCATAGTCCGGACTTCGTCGAAGATTGCTTTAGGCCAAAAAAAAAAAATTGTCCGTTTAGGGTAACCCGACCGACCCTATCGATTTGGCGCCGACCCAAAAACTTTTTTTTGATTTCAAAAAAAAAAAAGAGATAAAAATGCTAAAAAGAGACATTTGGCGTTTCATTTAATATACGTTAGTTTTGAAACATGTATTCATCAAATATAAGAAGTGAATGTTCAGCCAACATAGCATTTACACAAACAAAAACAAAAAAACAAAAAAAAACCTACCTACCTACCGACCCTACTTTTTTTGGTCATGTTACCCTAAACAGACAATTTTTTTTTTGGCCTTACCAAAATTACAATCAATTTGGTTGAACTCAACTGCCTAAAAAAATCCGGATATGACGTCATCAAAGACATCTTTCAAAAAAATGGAAAAAAACCATCTGGGGATATCACACTCAGGAACTCTCATGTTAAGTTTTATCAAGATTGGTCCAGTAGTTTCCTCGGAATCACTTTATACACACACACACACATACACCATGACCCTCGTCTCGATTCCCTGTCTATGTTATAACATTTAGTCAAAACTTAGAACATGCCTGCAGCATATGCAGGGCCACCTTCCAGCTGAACAAGTTCTTCCAGTCTCTTTGACTTGGCTGCCCGCACTTTGTCTCTCCTTTTACTTTGCTTGTCTCTCACAGCCTTCAGACTGTTCCGCACCCTCTTGTGCATCCTGGCTGCTCCAAGCCTCTTCATGTGATGTCCAGTCTGGAATCCGAAGAACTGGGCAGAGTCGGCAGCAGCAGCAGGTCCAAAGTTGAACTCTCTAATAGCAGTCAAGACTGCAAACTCAACACGACTGCGGGAAGCAAAGTGGTCCTTAGCACATCTTGACCAAATGAGGCTGTGGAGACACTCATTGGCATTTTGTGTCTTACCAGAAACACATCTGCTGAGTAGGTGTTCTTCAGAAAGTCTCTCATAAATGGGCAACAGGTGTGCAGCTAACTTCTCCTCATTGAGGGGTGTGTGGATGAGGTGTTTGTGTGGACCTGGAACTTGGTGCTTCGCCAGCGCTTCCTGAAAGAAACACCACGAGCTCTCTCCAGCAGGACAAAGTTCATGTTGTGGATTTTCGTCAGTGGAAAAACAATGGTACAGTGATGCCATGATTGCTTTTTTCATGCTACACACATCCTTGTTGCTACGAATTGCCCGGTTGTAGTATATCTGTAGCTTGCGTATGGCATTGCCTGTCAGCTGACCCCTTCCACGTCCACCAAGAGTCACCCCTCGCTTTCGGCAGTCTGTCACCATGTTGCGAAGAGCTGTACCAAGTCGTTTACTCACATGGTTCACACACTCTTCCTTGTCAATGTGAATATCCTCACCATAGGGCTTGATGTCGTTGAGCTCTGTAAAAGTCTTGGAGTCACCGTCCGACAGAAGTGTTGTGTAGCGAAGCTTGTTGGTGTTCACCGATCGACGCCATATGACACGGGCTGCTTCCACCTCCATCATCCCTGATGAGCCTGCAAACAACAACAAAATAAGATTAAAAAATGTAATGTGCAAACAGAGTATTTTTTAAGTTTGTGTGTGTGCGCGCATGTGTTATTCACAGTCATTGTCCAGCTAATACCTCAACAATAATTAATGCAGAAAAAGAATTGAAATAAACATGGAATTACCAAATTACTGAATATTAAATTTATAGCAGCAGGTATAGTTGCACTGAACATGTTAGATTGTAAACGTTAAGCATAATTCATTAATTGATACTATATTTCAACGTTTTTAAATACACTTGTATTGGGCCACACATACATACATACATGTTTGTGTAAACTATTTGCCATCCCCTGACCACTACTCTAGCTCCCTCTGTTCTAAGCCCGTTGATTCTGAAGACTTGTGAATCTCTCTTCATGCTGTAGATACAGCTCTCTGTCTCTCTCTCTCTGTCTATCTATCTGAGTGTGTTTTCTTATTATTTTCATCACACACATGCACTCCCCCATGCCCTGAACTATTCTTACAAATTGGATTTATACGCATGTGTTACAACTTTCATTATTATTATCATAAATTGATGATCTGTCTTTATGACGCTTTTTTTTTAATCCATCATCCATGCCTTTGGTTTTCAGTTTCACTGGAATGCATGGAAAATAATATCCACTCATCACTATATTACATTTACTTGTAATTTGCTATATTTGAGTAAGTTGCTTAAATTTGAAATAAACTCTATTCAAATATTTCTGTGCAAACAGATATAATTTACCTTTATAGTTCACCTCACACTTGTCCAAGTGGTCCACGAGCCAGGCAGCATACTCCTCTGGCTTTTCCTGAAACAGCTTCTGCCCCGTAGACTCGCACACCTGGCAGTAGGTACACATGACATGGGCATCAACACAGAGTCCAGTGAGTAAGTCCACAGCACACCCAACCCCAATGTGCGAAGAGTGTCCACGAGTAAGCCAGGTGCCATCATAGCTCACAATAATGTTCAGGGTGTCATCAACACCAAGAGTGGTGCCACAGTATCTTGCATGAACTTCTCGAACATATGCAACAGTCTCACTGAACACATGCTTCCGGAATTCCTCCAGTTGTGTGAATAGTTGGCTGGCATGAGTATGAAAGGTCTTGTGGTGAAGTCCAGCTAAATCCATGTTTTCACAGAAATTTCTGAATGTGGTGGCTCCCAGTCCACAAGCAAGTGAGGAATACACTGCCTGTCTGTTCATGTCGAACACTTTTGTCTTGGATTTAAACTTTGTCGCCAGATACTGTTCATACACAGGCTCTTCGCACGAAGAACAGTTCACCTGGGCAAATACTGCCAAGCCACTTGTTGGTCTGGAGTCTGTGCAAAGAGACAAGCACTTGTTTTTACACTGTGGACAGCACAAACTTGCAACCATACTGTCTACTTCGGAAAAGTCTACAACACCCCTCTGGGTTTTTACCAGGGTTTCAGCAGCAGCAGATGACTTAGTGTCAACTCCACCGGACACAAACCTCTCATACGATTCTTTCTTGAATTCACTTCTTGTTTTCGTGCCGAGAATGTTTTCTGTCGAAGGAATCGACGCGGAAAATGTAGCACTAGCAGACGACCCCAAAACCGGCACTAATTCTCTCACGTCAGTCAGCACAGAAGCTGATTGCGCTGATTTCTTCGCCTTCCATCGATTCTTCACTTGATCTGTCCTCTTTTTCTTCGATTTTGGGGCTCCTCTGGTTGTTGATGGCTTGGTGCGAACCATTTTTGCACAGGAGCGTGTACTTTCACTGCTTGTAAACAAGCGCCATTCTTGTACCACGTGTGACGTGACCCCGGTTGAACGAATCAAATTCACATCGTACGTCATACTCTCCGTATAAGGAAGTTGGCGTAGATTGAACTACATTGAAAATGTTCCGTTAGAGCCGAAGTAGTCCGGAAAATAACGAAACAACGGTCACATGCAAACAGGGGAGGCTATGTAGCAAGCAACGTCATGCAGTGTTCGCCCTGTCGTCTGCTCAAATTTGCTGATCAAGGTGTTGAAAATCGGCAATAATAAGGCAAGTTCAAGACAAATGAACGCAATCAGGCGAGGGTTGGTGTATTGAATTTATTTTTATTGCACAAAAAAAACATGTATATGCAACATCAACGGCAGAAATTGAAAGAAAAATGACCACAGTTTTCCAAACAGTCAAAATGTCTAAATGCCCAAATCTGCCCAAAAGCTCAGAAATCACCCCCGCACATCCCCTTAAAATGTGTTTGCCTGCAGAAGAACTTTGCGACTGATAAAACTGAACATTGTGTGCAGTCGCGCTTGCACTTAAAATGTGTTTGCATACAGAAGAGCTTAGCGACTGATAAAAACCTAACATTTTGTGCAGTCGCATAGAAGCAAAACAGACTTTTAATCTAAAGCGATATGATTTAGTCGCGCTTCCCTGTAAAGTAATAGACTGTTGTCTAACGCTTCATTTTGAAGCATGAGAGCTTGCGCTTACCCCATGCCTGAGTTATCTTTCTTATTCTTGTCGTTATTATTCAACTCGATGAAGAAGTGTCTTCATGGCGATGAACACGCTTAATAATAAAAATTATTTTGCAGTTGCGGTTCATGCAGTTGGTTAATTTATGTAGAGCATTTTCCTATGCAAGGCTTAGGCCTAAGGGAAGATGTTGGTTAC
>NC_090252.1:11002869-11147869 GCF_037325665.1 Littorina saxatilis | reverse complement strand
AAAGAGACAATGACAATGACAATTCTTTATTTTACGAGGGTAACAGAATAAGCATTGGTATACTTTTTTGCATCTGGCCCTCGCCCTAAAGAGGGACTAAATCTACTATAAAAACTACTACTACTACAATACTTACATAATTAGTAAAACAGGATAAGTTTATGTACATACGTGCATTATATGAAACATTGTAGTTTATACATGTTCATGACAAGGTGCAAAGCAAAAATGTGCAAGTCAATTAGAGTAAGAATACTATGCAATAGTACATCAACTCTGCAAGACAATGGATATTATGCAGAACATCATAATTTCATAAACAAAACAATAAATCAAAAGTGAGTGACTGTGTCTCAAAGGACATAACAATCAAGAATATACTATTTTCATTAAATGGGATATATATTTGTTTTTGAAAGAATCTGTGCTGGTAGCTTCTCGTAAGGCATTCGGAAGAGCGTTCCAGAGACGGCCACCTGAATAAACTAGACTAGACTTAAATAAGTCTATCATAGGAAGAGGAGTGTTAAATTTCATAAGGTGGTGTGAATTCTTCAAAGAGAACTTTGAACAAATGGTTTGGGGTAAAGTTTCGGATATAATTTTATGCATAAAGATTCCTTTGTTAAAAAGCAGTCTTGACTTTAGAGGTAAGATCCCTAAATGTATGTAGTCTAACTCTGTGAGGGTAGTGTGCTTTAGTAATACTACTTTTAGCGCTCTTTTATGTAATCTGCTAAGTGGTTTTAAGGAATTTTCACTTGCTGAGTCCCATAGAGTTGATGCGTAATCAATAACAGATTGAATATGAGCAATGAAGAATAATTTTCTGGTGTGGCAGTTCAGGAAGTGTTTAATTCTAGATAAGAGGTACACTTTCTTTGACACCACTTTACTAAGTTGCTCAATGTGGGTTGTCCAAGACAAGTTGTTATCGATATTAACACCCAGCAGTTTGTGATGGTCGACTTTTTCCACTATTTCACCATCTGTCATTAAAGCAGGACCAGCTGAATAAATATTCTGGCGTTTTTGTCTTGTTGTTATGACCATATACTTGGTTTTCTTTGGGTTGAGAGACATATGGTTTAGTTCAGTCCACGCTGTCAACTGGTTTAAACTTCTTTGAAGTGATTCTGATAAGCGAGTTAAATTTGTGTTGCTGGAGTGAATTGTGGTGTCATCTGCAAAAAGTTCAAATACATTTTGAATATATAGGGGGAGGTCATTAATGTATACAGAGAAGAGGAGGGGTCCTAAAACCGATCCTTGTGGTACACCGTAGAGAGAGAGAGAGAGAGAGAGAGAGAGAGAGAGAGAGAGAGAGAGAGAGAGAGAGAGAGAGAGAGAGAGAGAGAGAGAGAGAGAGAGAGAGAGAGAGAGAGAGAGAGAGAGAGAGAGAGAGAGAGAGAGAGAGAGAGAGAGAGAGAGAGAGAGAGAGAGAGAGAGAGAGAGAGAGAGAGAGAGAGAGAGCCCGCGCACACGGGCTTTTTACTCCTAAACATTCACCTTTATTGAATGAAATGAAGACCACAACGCTTTTCCACGGACTCGACAAAAAATCTAACTGTCAAATCTGACCACCAAAAAAAAGAAAAGGAAAGGCCCTGCTTCTCTACGTGGGGTACGAAACTCAAACACACACACACACACACAGATATCCTGAGGGCCACTGCAAACCGTCACCCCTAAAATGTCCTCATGGACTGAGCTGTAAGCGATTGGACTCGTCTACTTTTGTCAGTGCGGGTAGGGAGGGCTGTTCCAAGTACAAAGCGACAGTTCGGATGATCGCCCCCAATATACATGCATTGACTCGGCTGTCAGCGAAGAGATGGGTCCATTTACTTGAAAATAGGTAGAGAGGGTAGAATTGAGTTCGCCGCGAACAGTTCGCCGCGAACATAGCGTTTCCTACAACATGAAAACTTTTTGTCTCTTCGCGAACAGATCGTTTGCTCTATATGCAACGCACCTCAGGATTGTGTGTGTGTGTGTGTGTGTGTGTGTGTGTGTGTGTGTGTGTGTGTGTGTGTGTGTGTGTGTGTGTGTGTGTGTGTGTGTGTGTGTGTGTGTGTGTGTGTGATAAAACCAACTAAGCTTACATCCAGCACAAAAAACTTCAGCTCTACTTTACCAGTCAAAGACAAACGCATTGCTTTATTTAGCTTTCGACACATGTATTCACTCGATCAGAATCGAACCCTCTTCATGAATATTTTATTTCAGAAAAAAACAACATTGATTCTACACAACAAATGGTATTGCTACATTATGCTATGAACGATGAAGACTAGCAACCAAGACAGATGAGGCATCGAGTTTCTTAGCCTTTTAGCCTCTTATGTTGCATACATGTCATTTTTGGCTCACGAAGTGTAGCCTATGCGATGCTAACTTTTGTCTGTCTGTGCGTGCGTGCGTATGTATGTATGTATGTATGTATGTATGTATGTCTGTGGTAGAAACTTTAACATTTGAAGACGTCATATTACATTGACGTCACATTATGACGTACGAGGGTTAGACGTCACGCGATGGAATTACTGAAAGTCTCGGTGATTGTTATTTTGAGCGGGCCGAGACTATTTGGCAGTCGTGTCCATGTAAGTAGGCTACATGCAGACAGACAGATCTAGATCTAGTGTCTCGCTTTCTTGCACAGTTTCACCTATAGATGCTCTTTCTGTGTGTGTGTGTGTGTGTGTGTGTGTGTGTGTGTGTGTGTGTGTGTGTGTGTGTGTGTGTACTGTGTGTGTGTGTGTGACGGAGTGATTGAGTTTGTGTTACTGTTTGTCGATTTCTTACGTGAGCCTTAAGGCTGGAGAACACTTTGGAGGCCCAATTTCAAAGTGATTAGGTAGTTTTAAAAGTTACTTTTTCTGTTAGTTCAATGTTTGCTTTATCAGGAAAATACAAAATATAAAGGGCTTAACGCGCAAAATTTTAAGATAACGACTGAAGTTTAAGCATAGGTATCAGATTTTTTCACGCACACACTACTGAATAAGTTGCAATATTGTATAGTGAACATGTAAACAAAATAACAATCAGATGATCACAAACTGAAGAAGAGAAATAGGGAAGCAAAATAGAACATTAAACGTAGTGATTTTACTTGTGAAATTGGAAAAAAATCCTTTTGTATCCATTTTGAAGCTCAATTTGAAGCATGGAACACCAACAAACATTGATTAAAAGTGTTAAAGTGATTACAGTGTTCAGAAATAGTGTTAGATACCAAGTTGAGTTATCCCTCTTTACCAATTTAAAAAAAAATACACCTCTTAACGCGCACAATTTTGAACTGTGATGCTTTTACTACCCCCACCCCCTTCCCATTTGTCAGAAAAGAGTGCATATTATCTTCCAAATAGAAAAGCAGGGTAGTCAGATGATCAAAAACTTAAGAAGAGAAAGAGGGAAGCAAAATAGAACATCCAACATAATGATTTAACTTGTGAATTATGAGAAAACTATTTGTTTTACCCATTTTTGAAGCTTAATTTGAAACTTGGAACACAGACAAACATATATTAAAAGTGTTAAAGTGATTACAGTGTTCAGAAATAGTGTTAGATACCAAGTTGAGTTATCCCTCTTTACCACTGTTAAAAGAAATACACCTCTTGTCGCGCAAAATCTTGAATTGTGATACTTTTACTTCCCCCACCCCCTACCCATTTTTTCAGAAAAGAGTGCATAATTATTATCTACCAAATAGAAAAGCAGGGTAGTCAGATGATCAAAAACTGAAGAACAGAAATAGGGAAGCAAAATAGAACATCCAACATAGTGATTTAACTGGTGAATTCTAAAAAAAACCCACTTTTTTACTCATTTTATTAGCTTAATTTAAAGCTTGGAACTGAAGACAGAAAAAAAAATTAAAAGTGCTAAAGTGGTTACAGTGTTCAGAAATAGTGTTTGGTACCAAGTTGAGTTATCCCTCTTCATCACAGTTAAAAGAAACACACCTCTTGTCGCGCAAAATCTTGAACTGTGATGCTTTTACTACCCCCACCCCCTACCCATTTTTCAGAAAAGAGTGCATATTATCTTTCAAATAGAAAAGCAGGGTAGTCAGATGATCAAAAACTTAAAGAAGAGAAAGAGGGAAGCAAAATAGAGCATCCAACATAATGATTTAACTTGTGAATTATTAAAAAACCATTTTTTTAACCCATTTTTGAAGCTTAATTTGAAACTTGGAACACAGACAAACATAAATTAAAAGTGTTAAAGTGATTACAGTGTTCAGAAATAGTGTTAGATACCAAGTTGAGTTATCCCTCTTTACCAATTTAAAAAAAAAACCACCTCTTAACGCGCAAAATTTTGAACTGTGTTGCTTTTACTACCCCCACCCCCTTACCATTTTTCAGAAAAGAGTGCATATTATCTTCCAAATAGAAAAGCAGGGTAGTCAGATGATCAAAAACTTAAGAAGAGAAAGAGGGAAGCAAAATAGAACATCCAACATAATGATTTAACTTGTGAATTATGAGAAAACTATTTTTTTTACCCATTTTTGAAGCTTAATTTAAAACTTGGAACACAAACAAACATAAATTAAAAGTGTTAAAGTGATTACAGTGTTCAGAAATAGTGTTAGATACCAAGTTGAGTTATCCCTCTTTACCACTGTTAAAAGAAATACACCTCTTGTCGGCCAAAATCTTGAACTGTGATACTTTTATTTCCCCCACCCCCTACCCATTTTTTCAGAAAAGAGTGCATATTATCTACCAAATAGAAAAGCAGGGTAGTCAGATGATCAAAAACTTCAGAACAGAAATAGGGAAGCAAAATAGAACATGCAACATAGTGATTTAACTGGTGAACTCTGAAAAAAAACCACTTTTTTACTCATTTTATTAGCTAAATTTTAAAGCTTGGAAGACAGAGAGAAAAAAAATGAAAGTGCTAAAATGGTTACAGTGTTCAGAAATAGTGTTAGATACCAAGTTGAGTTATCCCTCTTCATCACAGTTAAAAGAAACACACCTCTTGTCGCGCAAAATCTTGAACTGTGATGCTTTTACTACCCCCACCCCCTACCCATTTTTCAGAAAAGAGTGCATATTATCTTCCAAATAGAAAAGCAAGGTAGTCAGATGATCAAAAACTTCAGAACAGAAATAGGGAAGCAAAAAATAACATCCAACAGAGTGATTTAACTGGTGAATTCAGAAAAAAAACCACTTTTTTACTCATTTTATACGCTGAATTTAAAGCTTGGAAGACAGGAAAAAAAAATTAAAAGTGCTTCAGTAGTTACAGTGTTCAGAAATAGTGTTAGATACCAAGTTGAGTTATTCCTCTTCATCACAGTTGAAAGAAGCACACCTCTTGTCGCGCAAAATCTTGAACTGTGATGCTTTTACTACCCCCACCCCCTACCCATTTTTCAGAAAAGAGTGCATATTATCTTCCAAATAGAAAAGCAAGGTAGTCAGATGATCAAAAACTTCAGAACAGAAAGAGGGAAGCAAAAAACAACATCCAACAGAGTGATTTGACTGGTGAATTCAGAAAACACACACTGTTTTACTCATTTTATAAGCTGAATTTAAAGCTTGGAAGACAGAACAAATAAATTAAAAGTGCTAAAGTGGTTACAGTGTTCAGAACTAGTGTTAGATACCAAGTTGAGTTATCCCTCTTCATCAAAGTTAAAAGAAACACACCTCTTGTCGCACAAAATTGTATACTGTGATGCTTTTACTACCCCCACCCCCTACCCATTTTTCAGAAAAGAGTGCATATTATCTTCCAAATAGAAAAGCAAGGTAATCAGATGATGAAAAACTTAAGAAGATAAATAGGGAAGCAAAATAGAATATCCAAAATAGTGATTTAACTGTAGATTTCAGAAGAAAAAAAACCTTTTTTTTAATCATTTTTGAAGCTGAATTAGAAGTTTGGAAGACAGAAAAAAAAAAAAAGTGCTAAAGTGGTTACAGTGTTCAGAAATAGTGTTAGATACCAAGTTGAGTTTTTGCTCTTTATAAAAGAAACACACCTCTTGTCGCGCAAAATCTTGAACTGTGATCCTTTTACTACCCCCGCCCTCTACCCATTTGAACAGAAAAGAGTGCATAATTTGTATTCTCTTCCAATTAGAAAAATAAGTAAAAGCAACTGGACATTTTTAAAATACATCTGTTCTGTCAGTCCAAGGATTGCTTAGTCCATTAAAAACAAACAGACTAGGATTTAACGCACCCATTTTAAGAAAAAGTTAACATGATAATTGATATAATTATCAGACTTTTTTTTATGCAATTACTACTGAAGATTCCAGACCAGGTAAAACAATCATTTTATATCCTTTGTCACATTTTTTTAATTTTTTTATAAATCTATCTATAGCGAGTCTTGTCTCTTTGTGTCATTTATTTTCAAGAATTCTATCCTGGCAACAACAAAAACACCTACCTACCTACCCTATTTTTTTTTAGCCATGTTAATAGAAACAGACAATTTATTTGTTTTGGCCTAAAGATCTTGAAACATTTGTTTTAATAGAGAAATAACAAGTACAGCCATTAGCTGTGTCACTCGAATTTCTTTGTCAGGCTGAAACTTAGCTGTTGCGTTGGTGTCTGCTGTGTGTATCTGGGTCCAAAGCAACTTTCACATTCTCATCTACACACTCACGTTACACAAGTATATACAATCAGTTCCACCCACAGAGGCGTTCGGGGATGGGGGTCTCGCACTCGGGCGAATCACACCACAAAATACAAAGTATAACGTACACAGATTTTACTATTGAACCAAAAAGCAAATTAAATCATGAATAAATCAATCAAGCAAAACTTCCACACAATGACACACTCACTCTCGGTTCACACTGCGCTCTGGACGTGCACACTTGGCAGCACGTATACCGTTCCGGCACCGTTTGTCTTCCTGCAAGTCCAGCACAGGCACACGATTGTCCAAGAATCACAATAATCCTCGTGAATGTCACAGCAGGCATAGTAGAAAAGTCCAAAAGGGTGCGTTGATGGTGGTAATCCGGTGTACACACACACACACACACACACACACACACACACACACACACACACACACACACTCCGGTTTGGTAAGTTACCTGATAAATAATGTAGCCTGTGGATTTAACGGGGAGACTGGTCAGACAGGAAGAGCATTTCACATTTCCGATGTTCAGCGATAAACTTGTTTTCTTCGAGAGTTCGATCTTCGTGCGATTCTGGCGCGTTGTCACCAAGAACGTAAAAAAAAAACCCAGGATATCATCATGATGCCTCTCTACAAAAACCAGGCAGTCTAGGAACTCTTCATCTAAAGTCAGTCAGTATTAGCCCCTCAACACAATCCTCATCTTGTCCCATAGTGATTTCTGCCGCCAAAGAACGTGTGGTTCTTAACTCACAAGACGGATTTGTCGTCTTCCATTGCGAAATTCAGATCTACCCCAACTACGTGCATTGATCTGAGCAATAAAATGTAGATGCGATAATCTGCAAACATCTCTTCAACACAATCTACATCTTGTCCCATCGTGATTTCTGTCGGCAAAGAACATGTGGTTCTCAACTCACAAGACCGATTTGTCATCTTTCAGAAATTCAGATCTGCCCCAAGTACGTGCAATAAAATGTAGAAGCGATAATCTGAAAAAAAATCTTTTCGCGTGAACGCTGCCACGTTGTCATCAGTCCGATGTCTTTTATCCAGAGCAGGGATGAACACACTTTTTCATCAGTAGTTTGTTATGTTTATCCGCAGACTGCTTTCCATTACTTGTCGTCTGTTTTAGCTTGACTCGTGGGGTTCTTCAGCAAGGCAAAAAGTGCTTGTTTACTGACACGTTCTCACGCACGACATGTCGTAAATGCAAGTTCTAACGATTGTTTTTTATTGCACTGATAGAGAATGTCGATATTTGTAAACGTCTGCCATTTCCTAATGTTTATTTCATTATTTTGCATACGGATATGGCTAGTAAGTGGATAATCTGTTACGACACGAAACGCGTTCTAAATCCGGGAAGGGAGGTGTGTCCTACTGCCTTAAAGATATAGTCTCCGCCAGTAAAAGGCCTTCAGATCGCCCTAAAAGCTTTACCATAAGATTCTGCGTGACGAATAATGTTACCACACAGAAGGACAAACTTAACTTTGCAGAATTAAAAGTTTGGGAAGTTGAATCAATTGTCGTAATATCAAAGGAAAATGCACTCTTGTGATGTGTTCCGTGGGTGATGTCCCTTGATTCGAGACAACATGGCGACTATCAGGGAACGTTTTGACGAATTGGAGACTGACCAGGTAAGTGTCGGATTTGTAGACCACAGGAAATGTTGTTTATAATCAAATAGGGCTTTCAATACAACAGTCAGTATTAGTGTAAAGGTTGATCCCAGCAGGACTGCAAAGAAATCTGTAAGGCGAGTCATTTCGAACCATTTGGTTGGTATGATGAGATGGATACCAGTAACTGAGTAAGTTCGTCAAACGGTAGATTCGTCACCGGTCCCCGGTAACTTCGCCACAGTAACTTCGCCACAGTAGTCCGAGCGCGGCTGTTATGTAATGGTAATACAACCTTGCACCTCTCTCTCTTTCTCTCTCCCCCTCCCCCTCTCTCTATCCTTTCACAGAGCATATGTGATGTTGTGCGTATTTATTTTGTATCTCTTTTTTCTTTGAGTAGGTGAAGTACACAATATAAAATGGCATTTTCATTCTCTCTCTCTCTCTCTCTCTCTCTTAAAAATGTGAATCTTGAATCTCTCCCACAAATCAAACATCTGAAAGCATAAGCTCTAAGCATAAACACCCGCCCACCCTGCCGGTAACTTCGTCACCCGTGACGAATCTACCGTGTGACGAACTTACTGGTAGCCGATGAGATCACTTGTTTTCAGCTACTAGAGGCAGTAGAACGAGGACGTCAGCCGGCTTTGCATATGGTTTATCCCACACAAACTTAATACTGACTTTTCCCCTCCCCTCCAAAGTGCTGCTGATCGAACTTTGGATCATTGTAACGCTTGAAATTCGTGGAGAAACATCCAATCTGAAGTTAATTTTGGCTGACGTCTTTCCGATACGGCGATAGCTCAATCAGTGAATGTGTGCAGATCATGGATTGGAAAATCAAGGACTTGCCTTCTGAAATAATTATAAGACTCTGCATTTGCACTGTTACTCTTTTGATAATATATATAGATGCATTTTTTTTTAGCTACAATTCATACCACTGGAATAAACACAACAGTAAACTAAAAGTAAAAGTGTGCTTTGCTTGCAAGAGTGAGTAGAACAGAAAATACTAATTATCACACCCATTTTAAAAGCAAAAATTCTACTCGCACTAGTAAAGCTTATGAGAGCTGAATTTTATTTGTTCAATGGGCAGTCGATAGAGAATGAATCATGCTCTTCAAAGTCAAGTGAGCTTTTCTTGATGATAATAGGTTTGATACAGATACTGTAAATTGAGTAAGGATGAAGTATGAGAACTGTAAACTCTTCTCGTTCCGTCTAGGCTATGGAAGTTTCGCTTCCAGCAGAACATGCTGTCCTTACTAGTGCTAGAGGGCGGCAGGAGAGGAAGAGGTGCGGACAGAAAGTGATCTGCTGAGGAACCAATTTGAAGGTAAATCAGGATTAGTTTTAGTCCTTTTCCTAGTACTTTCCATGCACGGGTTCACACACGCATGTATACACAGAATCATGAATGACAATAGCACTTGCACAAATAGTTATATAAGAAATAATAGGGTGAACTTTGATGACAATAACAGAAGATATTATTTTCTTGGGTGAAGAGTGTAATGGGGATTTCACAGTTATAATTATGGCAAGGATAGAAGTGTGCTGTGCATCTGTCTGTCAAAAGGGCCCACCAACATGTTGTTTCCTCTGAAGAGCAATATACCACAGTTGTGTGATATATAATTTTACGTGCAAGAATGCCTTTTGTAAAAAAATTCCTGATAACATGGTGAGACACACAGAAATGCAATAGACAACACCCTTGTGACATCATTGTTTATTTTGCTGTCATTAAAATGATCCATTCATTGTTATTATACATTCATCAGAATACTTTCCTATAATTTACATGGAATGTATCCTGTGAGGAAATACACAAGTACAGGTTGTAACAAAACTCTCTCCTCTGAATTGTTTAAGGTTTCAAGGGAAAATGTGCTAGATGTAATATGAGAACATATTGCTTAGGCACAGTTAATAATTGTCTACCATACCCGTGTGACTTGGAATAAGGCCGTGAAAGGTAAATATGCGCCGACATGGCTGCAATCTACTGGCCGTATAAAATTTCATCTCACACGGCATCACTGCAGAGCGCCTAGAACTGTACCCACGGAATATGCGCGATATAAGACTCATTGATTGATTGATAACATTAGATAAAATGTACAAACAATAAAAAAAGCAAGTGTGAAAAATCACACGTTGTCAATATAAAAAAATGAATGTGCTTTACAAAACTGTACTTTCTTTTCTTTTGAAATAGTCACTTTAAAATTTAAAAAACACACCATTGTTCATAAGAAATACTTTGCAAGTATTGCTCATCGTTCAGGTTAGTGGTGTGTTATGACTCGTTTATGCCTGGTTCAAGCAGGCATAGTTGTAAAAATGGGTATTGACTGATTTAAAAGTGAAATAACAATCTTTCCACTTCCAGAAACTTATCCAGGAACCAGGCCAGGAGAAACTCCAAGCCCTAGCCTCTAAATGGTGGAGCTGAATGCTGGCCTTATGACAGTAAGTACCTAAACCTTGTGTGAGATTTGCTCTAAATCCTCTGCAAGTGCAAGCAGACAGTTGCCACAATAAAAATATTTTGAAAAAAAACCTCTGAAATAATTCTGTCTGAGAATAGGGTTAAAATAACAGTTTATAAACATAAATCAGAGAAAGTAACCTTACAAATAAGGGGGCATAAAAAAGAGGGTTTCTGTACAGTACATGGGTACACTTGGCACGAGCTATGAACAGGAAAGGTGTACCAGAATTCAAATGTCTTGGAGAAATGTGTACAAATGAGGTAAAACTCGCCTCTGACAAAATGGATATGATGCAAAACAACATGTTTAAATTAAGTAGATGTGCAACGCCAAGGCACTGCATACCCCAGCGAAAGACAAACCTCTCTCTCTCTCTCTCTCTCTCTCTCTTTCTCTCTTTATCTCTTATACAAACAGACACACACCCACACAAACACACACACACACACACACATGTACATACGCACGCATGTACGCACGCACACACCCACAGACACACACACACACACACACATTGACTCACACAAATCTCATACACACAATACACACACACATACGCACATACACGGTTGGCCTAGTGGTAAGGCGTCCGCCCCGTGATCGGGAGGTCGTGGGTTAGAACCCAGGCCGGGTTTGTTTGTTTGACTTTAAAATTGGCAATCTAGTGGGTGCTCCGCCTGGCGGCTGGCATTATGGGGTTAGTGCAAGCTAGGACTGGTTGGTCCGGTGTCAGAATAATGTGACTGTGTGAGACATGAAGCCTGTGCTGCGACTTCTGCCTTTTGTGTGGCGCACGTTATATCTCAAAGCAGCACCGCCCTGATAATTATGGAAACAAACAAACAAATACGCACATAGACAGACGGACACACACACCTTTACAAACAAACACATATACACACTCATACACACACAAACATACACACAAACTCATGCACACACACATTCACACACACACACACACACTCCGGTTGGTCCAGTGTCAGAATAATGTGACTGGGTGAGACATGAAGCCTGTGCTGCGACTTCTGTCTTGTGTGTGGCGCACGTTATATGTCAAAGCAGCACCGCCCTGATATGGCCCTTCGTGGACGGCTGGGCGTTAAGCAAACAAACAAACAAACACCCACACACACACACACACACACACTGTACATACGCACGCACGCACACACACACACACACACACACACACACACACACACACACACACATTGACTGACACAAATCTCATACACACATAACACACACTTATACGCACATAGACCGGCACGGTTGGCCTAGTGGTAAGGCGTCCGCCCCGTGATCGGGAGGTCGTGGGTTCGAACCCCGGCCGGGTCATACCTAAGACTTTAAAATTGGCAATCTAGTGGCTGCTCCGCCTGGCGTCTGGCATTATGGGGTTAGTGCTAGGACTGGTTGGTCCGGTGTCAGAATAATGTGACTGGGTGAGACATGAAGCCTGTGCTGCGACTTCTGTCTTGTGTGAGGCGCACGTTATATGTTCATACACACAAAACACACACCCATACGCACATATGGACAGACGGACATGCACACCTTTACAAACAAACACACATACACGCACACACATACACTTATGCACACACACACACTTACACACACACGAGTACAGACTCATGCACGCGTGCGCACGCACACACACACACACAAATACACACACACCACACACATACGAGTACAGACTCATGCACGCGTGCGCGCACACACACACACACACACACACACACACACACACACACACACACACACACACACAGTAACACTAACACATGTGCACAAAATGAACACAAACACACACACTGCGCGAGAGAGAAAGACTACAGGGAGGCATGACGTCATGATGCATTAATTGACGTCAAAGACTTTCGACCGTGACGTATTCTTCTTACGCAAGCTTTATCCATAGACTTGGAAACTACGGAATTTCTACCCGTCCAAAGCGGCCTGGGGTGGCGTTTGCTGAAAAAATGGGGGCGCCTATTTTACCCACCGTATTTTTGTTAGTATGGTCCCCATTTTTGGTGAACTTCCATATCCAACTGTAGCACGTAGCCGGGCACAACGAATCCTTCTTTATCATGTATTATTCGGTGTGCACATTTCTCAAATCGATTACAGTATAGCGTTCACGGGATACCTCCAGCTTCGCTGGGATAATCAAGTATTAGAAGATTATTTCAAGGAGAGGGTGACATATAGTATATATGTGTCTCAAGAGACAATCATGTGCAATTCATTCCAAGAAGCTAAAGATATGTTACAGGTGCCTCTACACAAATATTCACAATGTCCCAGGACAGTCTTGTTTTACTAACCAGTGTCATCACTCATGTACATTTCTTCTTCTGTGTTCGATATAATCTATATTAAATTGCTTTCTGTTTTATATACCTGCCTCAACTCTGTTCTATCATACTGGAAAGCCTGTACCGTCACAGGTGTATATCCCCCCCCTCCCCACACACACACACCAAGACACGCTCTATTACATAAATTAAAATTTCTTCTTTCTCATTATTTTCTCCAATTTTCTTATTTTCTCCAATTTTCTTAAATTTTGGTGCATATCTTTTTTAACAATTTTAATGTTTAAATCTGAATCAAGTTTTGTCACTGAAAGATGATTTTCTGTTTACACTCCAGGATTTCGATGCACTGGTGGTTGGTGCTGGATGAGAGTTTCCTTTCACTTGCTTGGGCCCAGAGAAGCGACGCCCTCGTCCTGGAAGAAGCAGAAGAGGGAGACATCAATAAAACACAACACTATGCTGCTTACAGACAATTTATTTTGTGCAAATATGGTTATTTGGGAGAACGAGTCCAAATAGCCAGATACAGTTAATGTGTGTAGGCCATAAGGAAAAAATGTACCGATCCAGCAGGCCAGTACACAGGCTATATATGCTGGTCGCCTGTGCTAAGTACAGAGTTGTGTCAAAAGTCATGCATGTTGAAAAGGTGAATTTAGAGCGTAGGTTTAGATCACCCCAAAGAAAAATCACATAAACCAGTCTGGGTGGCCGGGTGGTAACGCACTTGCGCTCGAAAGCGAGAGGTTGCGAGTTCGACCCTGGGTCAGGGCGTTAGCAATTTTCTCCCCCCTTTCCTAACCTAGGCAGGGATGTCGTTAGGCGTCAGGCATAGACCGATTGAAAGGCTCAAATGTCCGATTCACATAGCAGCATGGCGGTCTGATGTCCTATCGTTTTGAACTGAGCGCTGTCATTCTCCGATAAGAACACCATTCCTTCAGACAGCGTGATATTCGATATTTTCCATTCAAGATACACATTGTCCAAAATTGACCGAGCACTCTCGCCTACAGGTGCACTGAGAAAAGTCGCTCTGGATTGGTCTATGCAACGGGCTCACAACGAGGCAAATCGCTTCACGATGGCGACGAAGAAAGCACGATTGCTGCGAGATATGAAAAAAGTTGTACTTCTTAAACTAGTAGACGATTCGGTCAGTGAAATCGTCAGAGAGAATGTAGTTATGATGGGAAATTTAGCTGGGGTAGTCCCTGAACCTTGAAAAGCGGTGGATCCCTCGGGTCACGTCGAAAACCACGCCGAGAAGATCAAAACACGCTACACGGCATCGCAGTGTAAACACCGCCGCCATCTTGGATAACGCGGTGGGCGAGCATATACCAAAGCCGCTCGCCGAGTGCTTCGCGAGCGCTTTCCTGCACTGCCCTAAGAAACGGCTTTTTGTCATTCGCGCTGCGAGCGACCTGTGGCAAACCGCTCTGGGCAACTCGTCTCTGAAGTCGTGTAGTGCTGATCTTGCGTTTTTGGGAATTCCAAACCGTTTGCGATATGAGCCGTTTGGGTACAACCGTCTGCAGCACACTAAAGTTAGGAGTACGGGAGACAACTCCAACTGACTATAATTCTTGCGTCTGCTTTTGGTTTCAGTTTAAGAAATTTTGACGAAGCGCATTGAATTATGCCACCGAATTAAAACTAATAGGCCTGCCAAAGATCAACAAAAGCTGAAGATCTTTGGCTTTTCAACGGCATCCTGTGCAACGTTTCGGTCAAAAACAGGTGAAAACGCGACGAGCGTCACAAGAATGACAGTGCCAATGACAGTGTCGCATTGGAAACTGACACAGCCACGGAAAGAGACGTTTTGTATTTTGGGACTGCTGCCGGAAGGAGACCGTAATATATGGTTTCATCACTGTCAACTGGTTAAAGAAAAAATCGTCTGCTCCAGTGAGCGGCGAAACCAAATGGTTGATTATCACGTGACACTTTTGTCATATTTAGAGTTGTTTGCACAGTAAATACAGCCGCGAAAAAGAGCTCGCTTAAAACTGTCTTACATATCAATTCCTTTGTAATTTAAAAATTACCAAAAAACACATGAAAAATCATTATCGACGATCTCTGTCACGTTTCAATATATCACTTAAGGTGATTATGAACCGGTTAATTACTACTAATTAACTAACCACACCACGATCCACTCTCGCAGTCATACAATTAAATAGAGTCAACAAAAGTATAAGTTTCAGACGCCTGTTTATGTATAAACTCGCCACCTCCCTCGAGCCTTCACTCAAAATATGTTCCTTTTACGTTCTCAACACGTAAAAAACCCGTGATCACTGACAAAATGCCAGTAGTATAAAGAAAATTATAGTAACACGCTGATCCCGTGTAAATACAGTCAAATGAGAATGTTCTGTTCAAAAAGCTCTAGTTCATGCAGGGGTCAACACCCCCACGTTGTCACTACTCCAATGAAATCACAGATAAGAAAAGACAACGGTGGTCAACGGGGTGCGTAAGACACGGTGCACTTAGCTTTCTTTCTGTATGCTGGTTAGCCGGTATGCTGGTTAGCCGGGTTGCTGGTTAGCCGGTTCGCTGGTTAGCCGGTCTGCTGGTTAGCCGGTTTGCTGGTTAGCCGGTTAGCGTAGCTTCCTCAGGTCCCAGTTCCAACGTCTGCGGCTAGCAGTGTCCCGCCAAAGGCAGCCGTGCAGCAGTTACAGGAACACGAAACGAAACGAAGGCTGCAAACAGAAAGCATCGGTGCACTAAACATGTCTGCTACCCCTCACCCACCACCTTAAAACGTGTCATCTTTAAATACCTCATCGAGCACGTGGGCCTGCACAAAACGGACTTTTTACAACAACAAAACAGTCATTTTCCGTCCTTCTCTCCCTATCTGCAAAAACCATATACAGATTAGTATTTTAGCGTCACAGAGAGTAAATTATGCGCTAACCTGGAAAGAACAACAGAGAGTATTTCATTCCACAACACAGACTCATCAACAGCGTTAAATAATGATTTATTACCTCAAAAGCCTATGATTGTACTCTCAATGGAAGCAAAGTCCGCCTCCTCCCTGGAGCAGCCTCTGTTCGTCAACAGTGACCAAAAACCTCCAGAACCCCTTGTCGAATCCTTATGCGAAAGCCATCGCCGACGAAGGAATGTTGACGACTTGTCCTCAGCAAAATAGTGGCAGTGAGAAAGGAAAAACTAGTGGAAGCTCCCCTAGAGTGCCGAATACAATATTCGGTGAAAAACCATCATACTCTAGAAACTGTGTATTAGATCCTTCCCCTTCTGCCGCTGGGTGTCAAGTGCGCCGTCCTTGTGTCTCTCTCAGACAACCTAGCCAAATACACGTGACTGACCTTGTCACAAAACCAGTCCAGCTATACACAATTCTGCCTCCCAAGCAGAAAAAAGACACGAGAACCTCAATCCGTGAAAATCCCGTGTGCGCTGTCAGCGAAAGACCGTCAGCCCTATGACAGCAGAAACCTCCACTGTAAAACTCGTGCGCAGCAAACCCTCCGTGTTCATTGAGCACTGTCAGCAAACTCTGCTGTAGCCCAATATCACGCACAGGCGCTTTCTATCATAATCGACCAAGAACAGGCACTCCACTGAGTGACACTTTCTTGGTCTCTGTCACCCGATCGTGACACACCTCCCCTCTTCAAGACGAAACCTCGGTTTCGCTCACAGTCATGTTCTCCTCTACAGCCCGAGAGAGAAAGTCAGCTCCAACATTGTTGGCGCCCGGAATGACGCGTACCGTGAATTGGTACGGTTGGAGAATCAACGCCCAGCGCATAAGTCTGGCGTTTGCCAACCTTGCAACCTGAAGATATTGCAGAGGTTGATGGTCCGTCTCCAGACAGAAAGGTCGTCCTCAAGAACGAGCAACCCCTCGTTTCACCCCTGATGACTGCAACCTTCTCTGTCTTCTTGTCTTTGTTCTTCTGGTCTTTGTTCTTCTCCCCGTAGGCTGTCCTCTCTATGTAGGCGCGCAGCAGGTTGGCGTGGTACAGGCGTGCTTTCCCGTGCATCATGATCCTGTAGTCGTTCTGGCCCACCCTCGCTGTCACCTCAAAAGGTCCTTGCCACTGCAGTTGTAGCTTGTTGTGTTTGACAGGTAGAAGTAGCAACACCCGTTCTCCAATCTTGAAGCTGCGCGGCCGTGCCTTGCGGTCGAATCCTCGCGCATAACGCTGTGCTGCTCTTCCCAGGTTCTCTTGAGCCAGTTTGCAGGTCTCTTCAATCCTGTTCCTGAGTTCTACTATGTAGGTCGCTGTCGTCTGCACCTCCTCGTCAGCTTCTTCGTCCGTCCAGGCTTGACGCAGGATAGCCATGGGACCGCGTACCTGTCTGCCGTACAACAGCTCGAATGGGGAAAAGCCCAAGCTCTCCTGAGGAACCTCGCGGTATGCAAAAAGCAATGCTGGGATGTACCTGTCCCACGTGCGTGGTTTCTCCTGAGCTAGTTTCCTCAGCATGGTCTTCAAGGTGCCATTGAACCTTTCCACCAGTCCGTTGCACTGAGCATGGTAAGGAGTGGTGAAGTGCTGCTCCAGTGATAGCAGTCGTGCTGCCTCCGCCATCACTCCTCCCGTGAACTGCGTGCCTCTGTCGGTGAGTACCTCTGATGGAATTCCCAGCCGGGACCACATAGTAACCAGAGCCTCAGCTACTCGCGTGGCTTCAATCGATTTCAGAGGGATCGCCTCTGGGTATCGAGTAGCGTAGTCCACCATGGTCAAAATGTATCTGTTTCCGTCCTCAGACGCAGGCAAGATGGGCCCGATGATGTCCACTGCCACCCGACGAAAGGGTTCGTCGATGAGCGGCATCTTCTCTAAGGGGACCTTCCTCACCCTTCCTTTGGCAACCACCTTCTGGCACTTATCGCAGGACGCACAGAAACGTCGGACGTCCGTGCAGATGCCTGGCCAGTAAAAGTGGCGCCAGACACGATCCGTGGTCTTCTTGGTACCAAGATGACCTCCCAGAATCGAGTCGTGTGCCGTTGCCATGACACCCTCGCGAAACTCGCGAGGCACGACAACCTGTTTGAATGTACCTTCTTGGTTGCTGAACTCCCGGTAGAGCAACTTCTTGTCCCTGAGGAACTTTGACCTCCCATGCTTCCCGCTCAGCTTCACCTTCCCCGACTTCGCGTGCTCCCGAGGAGTCGCTAATGTCGGATCAGATGCCTGAGCCTTCGCGAGAAGCGCGGGGGTCACGTTCCCCAGGGCAGCTCGTGCAGCAGGTAGGGGTTTGAGAGGTTTGTCCTCTCGCTCCGCCTGTGCCCGCGTGAGCACTGAAATGACGTCGGGAGACCGATAAACGGGAACCTCCCTGGTGACGCCGTCCACAAACTGAACCCGGTTCCCAATGAGCAGGTCACATGGAGGATCGTCCATGACGACGGCCACAATGGTCCCCGTGAACAACGGTGTTACGACCTTGATCACTGCCGTGTTCAAGTCGTAAGCGTGAGATGCCTCGGCCATTCTCACCCTGATGCTGTCTCCTGTGTAGGCCATAGCTGGAACTAGACTCGCCCGAACCACTATCATGTCTGCCCCTGTGTCCCGCAGACCTTCGCCCTTCACTCCGTTAACGTAGACGTTGCAGTGGGGCTGGAAATGTTTCCTGGAGCACGGAACGCAGAGTTGTGGAATTGTGCATGAGCTCGTGACGTCCCTTAACTCCTCACTGCCAACAAAGTGTACTCCCTTCTGGTCAGCCTGTCTCCTGTGGCAGTCCTTCTTCACGTGGCCCCGCTTGTTGCAATAATAACACTGGATGTCAGTTCTGGATCCTTTGTGTCCCTGATCGTCCTTCCCGTCCTTGGGTCCTGAAGAACCTGAATTTCCCGATTTTCCCGGCCGTGAGCCTGAAGATTTGCCAGAGATCGCCTGGGCGTCCTCGTGTACTCTGATCCAGTCGGCTGCCTCCTGAGTAGTCTTTGGCTGGTGTTCCTGCACGAAGGTCACCACCTCAGGTCGCAGGCTGGACATCAGTTGTTCCATGACTATGAGGTCGGCAAGGTCGTTGACGGTCCAGTCCTTTTCGGCCATCTCCACCCAGCGCCGCAGGTAGAGATTAAGGCGTGCCACAAACTGATGGCTCAGCTCGCCGCTCAGTCTCTTGCTGTTACGCAGACGTCGTCTGTAGGCTTCAGCAGTCAGGTTGAAGCGCTGGAGTAACGCCTTCTTTAGTGCCTGATAGTCTCTCGCCTCGTCGTCCTCCAAAGCGTTGTAGAGCTGCAATGCGCGTCCTTTCAAGCAGGTGCTAAGGCGGCTAGCCCACGTGGCCTCTTCCCACTTCTGGTCAGATGCAATGCGCTCAAACCGGCGTAAAAAGTCGTCGAGCTCGTCCTTGTCATCGTCGAACGTCGGCAGTCTCGTACGGTCAGCAACAAACGTCGGCGCGCTAGCCTGAGTAAGCGTACCCTTCTCGGCCTGTAGCCTAGCTAGCTCTAGCTGGTGATCGCGATCCGCCTGTTTGTCCTGTCTGTCACGTTCGGACTGTCGTTCCTGTCTCTCAAGCTCGTCTTTCTTATCCTGTCGGTCACGTTCGGCCTGTCGTTCCCTTTCTTGTCTGTCACGTTCATCTTTCTCTTTCTTTTCTTGTCTGTCTCGTTCATCTTTCTCTTTCCGTTCTTGTCTGTCACGTTCGTCTTGTCGTTCCTGTCTCTCACGTTCGGCCTGTCGTTCGTGTCTGTCAAGCTCTTCTTTTCTCGTCTGTCGCTCTATGTCTTCCTTACGTTCTAACTCCTTGCGCTTAAGCAAACTACGCGCTCTAACGCGTGCGTCTCGCTCTGTCTGTTCCTCGCTACCAGGAGTCTCAAAAGTTAATCTCTTCGTAGGAGATCCCCCTGTAGCCATGGTTAGTTTAGCAAAGCTTTATCACAAAAGTAAGTCTAACGCAGCTATAGCTAGAACACGCGGTGATGAAAGCGGTGGATACAAAAATCCAGCAACCGGAAAATGCAGAAGAAAAATCCAAACGGTGTAGAACAAATCGCGTAGCCTACTTTATGGCTGCTTTTTGCGGTGAAACAAAGTGTTTCCCACAGCCGTGGCCTACTTTATCGGCTGCTTTTTGCGGTGAAACAGAGTGTCTCCCACAGCCTTGGTTAGGACAGCAGTCCTCGGACCCTTCCCCCCCAAAATTCCAACAAAGTCAAAATATGGAGAAAAATCCAAGTAAAACAAGACGGTAGAAATGTAACCTGTTACAGAATGCGAAACAACAATGTAGAGAAAACTGAGTAAAACGAATAACAAATCCGCTAACCACGCTCAGCTCTCTGCAACGGAAAACTCTGAACGTACAACAACAAAGATTCACAAACAAAGGAAAGGGAAGTAATCACAGTTAGCGCATACAATAGCTTACAAATTACAATTTACATTTCCTGCAAGATGTGAATCGCTTAAGGTGTGGTATATGATCAAAACTATACAAAAAAGGGTAGCACCAAGCAGAAAATAAGTCGAGCACTGACGAGATTATCTGCTCTTAGTTATCCTTAATTGGTGGGTCTTTATCAGTTGGAAATTAACTGAGTAAATCCCGGCTTGGCCCCCATGTGTCACGTTTCAATATATCACTTAAGGTGATTATGAACCGGTTAATTACTACTAATTAACTAACCACACCACGATCCACTCTCGCAGTCATACAATTAAATAGAGTCAACAAAAGTATAAGTTTCAGACGCCTGTTTATGTATAAACTCGCCACCTCCCTCGAGCCTTCACTCAAAATATGTTCCTTTTACGTTCTCAACACGTAAAAAACCCGTGATCACTGACAAAATGCCAGTAGTATAAAGAAAATTATAGTAACACGCTGATCCCGTGTAAATACAGTCAAATGAGAATGTTCTGTTCAAAAAGCTCTAGTTCATGCAGGGGTCAACACCCCCACGTTGTCACTACTCCAATGAAATCACAGATAAGAAAAGACAACGGTGGTCAACGGGGTGCGTAAGACACGGTGCACTTAGCTTTCTTTCTGTATGCTGGTTAGCCGGTATGCTGGTTAGCCGGGTTGCTGGTTAGCCGGTTCGCTGGTTAGCCGGTTTGCTGGTTAGCCGGTTAGCGTAGCTTCCTCAGGTCCCAGTTCCAACGTCTGCGGCTAGCAGTGTCCCGCCAAAGGCAGCCGTGCAGCAGTTACAGGAACACGAAACGAAACGAAGGCTGCAAACAGAAAGCATCGGTGCACTAAACATGTCTGCTACCCCTCACCCACCACCTTAAAACGTGTCATCTTTAAATACCTCATCGAGCACGTGGGCCTGCACAAAACGGACTTTTTACAACAACAAAACAGTCATTTTCCGTCCTTCTCTCCCTATCTGCAAAAACCATATACAGATTAGTATTTTAGCGTCACAGAGAGTAAATTATGCGCTAACCTGGAAAGAACAACAGAGAGTATTTCATTCCACAACACAGACTCATCAACAGCGTTAAATAATGATTTATTACCTCAAAAGCCTATGATTGTACTCTCAATGGAAGCAAAGTCCGCCTCCTCCCTGGAGCAGCCTCTGTTCGTCAACAGTGACCAAAAACCTCCAGAACCCCTTGTCGAATCCTTATGCGAAAGCCATCGCCGACGAAGGAATGTTGACGACTTGTCCTCAGCAAAATAGTGGCAGTGAGAAAGGAAAAACTAGTGGAAGCTCCCCTAGAGTGCCGAATACAATATTCGGTGAAAAACCATCATACTCTAGAAACTGTGTATTAGATCCTTCCCCTTCTGCCGCTGGGTGTCAAGTGCGCCGTTCTTGTGTCTCTCTCAGACAACCTAGCCAAATACACGTGACTGACCTTGTCACAAAACCAGTCCAGCTATACACAATTCTGCCTCCCAAGCAGAAAAAAGACACGAGAAACTCAATCCGTGAAAATCCCGTGTGCGCTGTCAGCGAAAAACCGTCAGCCCTATGACAGCAGAAACCTCCACTGTAAAACTCGTGAGCAGCAAACCCTCCGTGTTCATTGAGCACTGTCAGCAAACTCTGCTGTAGCCCAATATCACGCACAGGCGCTTTCTATCATAATCGACCAAGAACAGGCACTCCACTGAGTGACACTTTCTTGGTCTCTGTCACCCGATCGTGACAATCTCGAATCTGCTTATTGTTCACAGAACCCACTGTATATTTACCACTGGGTTACATTTTTATCCTATTTGCTGATGTGTAAAACTTCTTTTGGTACTGTGCACACTATTTGCTCGAGTCAGTAGTTGCGGGTAAAATATGATCCCTGTTTTGAATTTTGTGGAATCATTTTGCGACATATCGACAAAGTCACGAGACAAAGAACATCAACAAAGACCACATGGGCAATCATGTACATTTTTGCTGGGGTGTAACGGAGATCGACTTTGTCTTTATAAGAATAGGAATCACATCATCTTAAACTCTACACATGGTGACAACTGCAACGCGTGTGTCACACAGCATGACAAATAAAAAAGAGCCCCTGCAGTGAATATTCCATGCTTAGTCCTATTTATCAGTTTTGGTGGCGCTGATTCGGCAAATGAAATGTTTTAATTATATTGTGCTGGCTTGCAGCCCAAGAGAAATATTAAACAAAAGCAAATGTATTTCTTCAGGCCTAACCATCATAATGCCATTATATGATTATATGCATGGTGATTTGTAAACTTTTGTTCTCTGTGCACAATGCATGTGTAAACATTTTGTTGTTCGCAGAACGCAGAACCAATTTCACATTTTAATACTGTCACCTGGTTGTCACGACACATGTCGCGCTACTTGGTCTGGGGTGGACGGGGCCCTACAAAGTTGTGAAAAGGGTTGGTGAAAGTGCTGTTAAAATTGAGGGACTTGGGAAGACGCTAGTAATTCATATTAACGACACTAAACCTTATGAAGGGAGGAATTTGCCAGAGAGTGGGAGTGACGAGCCAGAAAGCAGTGAAGACGAGAGTGAGGATAGTGAGAATGAGAGTGAATGGAGTGGGGAGAGTGACGGGGAACGGCCTATCATCAACACTAGGGCGGGAAGGACAGTCAGACCCCCTAACCGGTATTCACCCTCATAACCACCTTCGTGATCATTGTCATCATCACCATCCTCATACATTTTTTTGCAGTGGCAGAACTCATAATTTCAGAGGCCGAGCTGGACTGCAGTGACCTCCGCAAGAAGTTTCAGTGCGGCGAGTGCGAGATATGGCTGACCACTGGGTGTCGACTGCGGCGGCACCAGAGGCGACATCACCAGGGTGGCACCAGGCCAAAAGGTGTGGTCGCTACCCTGCCAGCGTCCAAGGCGGCACATAGAACTAAACCCGGAGAGAAGGACGAGGCCCCAACCACACCCCAAGAGGATAGTCCACCTGTGTCCCGGACCCCAAACCCCGATGTCAGCCTACCCACTTCCCCGTGCGTGGTTGAAGACGACGTCCTGACCTGCGCCGACTTTTCGCTGGAAGAACTCCTCGACGAGTTCGATGTGTCACCACCAGAGCCGTCCCCAGCGAAGGGAAGCCAGGAATTGTATGGTACATTTAATTATACACGTTAGAAGGGTGCAGTCGAAGGCTCTTTTGACGGCCCTACCTCTTCGCGTTTCAACTACGGTAAACGCGTAGTTCAAGTTTCGGTTGTGAGTCATGATGTTCAGCCGGTTACAAAAACGGTCAAGAAATGGACTAGTGAGGCCTCCGAGACGCTGCAGGGTTGCTTTGAGGCCACGGATTGGGGCGTGTTCAGGGACAATTGTGATAGCTTAGATGAATACACTGATACTGTTACCACATATATTGCCTTCTGTGAGCAGGTCTGCATTCCAACTAAGACTGTACGCATTAATGGTAACAACAAGCCCTGGTTCAGTCGTGAGGTCAAGGTCAAATTTTATCTCCCACAATTCCGAGAGGAATGGGTCACGTGAGATAGAACGCGGGAATACGTCACTGAACGAATGGTTTTCGTCCTGTGCAGACGTGTTGGTGCACTGTCTCTCTTTGGCTTTGCTTTTAATAATTTTTATTTTCTAAACCTTTCTCTGTACAAGTTTTAGTTGAAGTGTTTTGACTATTTTGATTGTTTATCATTGTGTCAACTTGCAAGGTAAGGAAACAGTTTGGAGTTTTCGGTGTTTGTTGGTTTTTTGAACCGGGAACTTGTTGTTTCGCGTATGAATTTTATTCGTCGAAGCTAACACATGGAAATGTTAGGCGTCAGTCGGCGCGTTTATTGTTTTTGCAGGTGTGACCTACTATATTTGGGTCAGTTGGGATCGTTACTTGTTTTTGCACGTGTGAACTAAGGTCAGTCGGAATTGTGACTTGTTTTGGTAGGATGACATTATTTTGGCTACGGAAATGAAGTACACGTTTGCTGACACAGTCAGTCACGATTTGCTGACATAGTCAGTCACGATTTGCTGAAGCAGCCTCTTTGTTTTTTCAGCAGCTGTCTCGATTACAGCAATTACTATCGCCTGAGGCGAACTATGGGCCACAGAAGGTCCGCTGTGCTAAGGCTGGGCACTAGTCCATTGAAGATTTGAAAATCTTTGCAGTGGATTTTAAATTGTTTTCATACTGTAACGGGTGCGCTTGCTCGTCCGCAGGAATCAATATAACTTTTTCGTGTGGTTTTTGTTCGGAATATGGCGGACTCGGGAGGTGGTGAATGTGCTGCTGGCGGGAAGAAAACCGGCAAGAAACCGGCGAAAGCACAACCTTCTGAAGTGATACCGTCAGAAAAGACGGGAGTTGATAAGTCTCTTTCAATAGAGAAGAGCTCGTCTGGCCCACGTGATTGTGAAGTTACTCTGAAAATGGACAACATTTTGGAGACAATGACTGCCTTGTCTGGCAGACTATCTGATTTGGAGAAAGTTGGTAAGCTTAATGCGACGCCTGTTGCTTCAACATCGCGTGGAACCGAGTCGCATGGAACCGAAAGCAGTTCGGCGCAAGAGTCGCAAGCGGATGGAGAAGACGGTGCTTCGGTTAGATTTGCTCATGAGCAGTTCGAAAATAAGTTTGATTTGGCTGAAGACACGGATGTTGCTTCGGACAATGATTTTGACGCAGGCATAGTAGTGGATACAGTTGGCGAGGGGATTCATCCATCTCTGGCAGATCGTTTTGAGGAAGGACTTCTTCTTCCATCAGATCGGGCACGTGTGCGAGACACTCTTCAGAACTATCCGCGGCCCAAAAATGTCACGTCGCTTCGAACGCCGACTCTCAATCGTGAATTAGATGGCAAACTGTTAGACAAGTTCGCAAAGAAAAGAGACTCGAACCTGTCCTTTGTTCAGGAACAAGTAGGTTGTGCGCTGAAAATTATCGCTCAGCTTATGTCCGACCTCAAAGAAAAACCACCAAGTCGGAAGATGAGTGAGCGTGACAGCTTTAGCAAACTGGCCGATGCGGCTCGACTTCTTATGGCTTCACACAAGGACCTGTCACAAGTGCGGCGCGAAGCACTCAGGCCGACACTTAGCCAAGACTGCAGGGCCTTATGCAATGCGCAGCTAAATTTCAAACTGACGTCTACAGAGTTTTTGTTTGGGGAGGATCTAGCGAAAAGGGTCGACGATGCAGTGAAGAACAGGAAATTATCATCCACACTGTCACAACCCCTTTCAAAAAACGCCACCAGAGGTCGTCAGTTCTACCAAGGGCGACCTCGACAACAGTTTCAGCAGAGACAACAGTACCAGCAGAGAAGAGGTGTCTCCAACCGACAGACAGGACACAAATTCTCTCCCAAGTTCCACTCCCAACAGAGCGGGATTCCCTCCAAGAAAACAAAACGGGATTAGAATCTGATATTTGTGCGCCAGCGGTTTCTATTTTTAGGGAACAGGTCAGTTCAAAATTTGTGAATACTCCTGAGAACTTTCATAGTGGAAAAGTTGCTGATCATTTGAATAGTTGGAGACGGGAGTTAACCTCTGATAGATGGATCCTTCAGCAAGTCGCAGGAATTGAAATTGAATTTATGATCACTGGTGAACACATTCCAGACAGGAAAGAAATTAGATTTTCTTCTTCCGAGGATGAGCTAGTGGCTAATGAGGTAGCGAAGTTAGTGGAGAAACAGATTGTTCAAGAGGTGGATCAACGGCCAGATCAACTTTTATCCAGTATTTTCTTGCGTCAGAAAAAAGATGGTAGTCAAAGGGTGATTTTAAACCTAAAAAATTTGAATCAGACAATTGAAAAGATTCACTTCAAGATGGATACATTAAAAAACGCAGTGTCATTAATGAAAAAAGATTGCTTTTTTGCCTCAGTTGATTTAAAAGATGCATATTTCTCCATACGCATCGCTCACAAGTTCAGAAAATATTTCAGATTTCAGTTTCATGGCAAAACTTTTGAGTTCCTGGCTCTTCCACAGGGATATCGTGATTCTCCCCGCATTTTCACGAAACTACTAAAGCCTGTATTGGCCCACTTACGTTTATCTGGCCATACCCTTCTGATATACATTGATGATACCCTTTTGCAAGGAGACACTTTTGAAGAATGCCAGGCAGCAGTGTTAGATACATTTTCCTTAATTGTTGGATCGTTTGGGCTTTACTGTGCATCCTGTGAAGTCGGTATTTACACCTACTCAATGCATTGAGTTTTTAGGGTTTCAGCTTGATTCTCAGAACATGTTAGTTTCTCTGACCCCCCGGACAGTTGATAAAATTCGTACTAAGTGCGCTGATTTGGCTGGAAGAAAGAAATGTACAATTAGGCAGTTGGCTGAAGTTATCGGATATTTAGTGGCTGCCCAACCGGGTGTTTGGGTTGCACCTCTCTTTTTTAAACGATTAGAGATCGCAAAAAATGAAGCCCTTGCTGTTAGGAAAGGTGACTTTGATGCAGAACTTGTGGTTTCAGAACAAGTTCGTTCAGATTGATAATGTAACGCAATATCCTTCCCCTGTTAGCAGAGGCATACCTACTGTAATAGTAAAATCAGATGCTTCGAAGATAGGGTGGGGGGCGGAGTGTCAGGGTAGCACCACAGGTGAAATGTGGACCAAGGAAGAAGCTTTTGAACATATTAACTGTTTGGAACTTAAAGCAGCTTATTTTGCCTTGAAATCCATTTGCAGGGGATTATGTCACTCTTACATTCAGTTACTTACAGACAATAGCACCACTGAAAAGACAATAGTTAATCTAGTTTATCACGCTGCAGTGATTGGAGGCTTGAGTGTAGGTTACACAATGCTGGGTAAAAGTCTCCTCAGAATGAAACCAGCCGACTTGGGAAAGTTAGACTTCGAAGACGGTGCTAAACTAATTGGTGTTGTGACAGCTTCCTTTGCAACAAAAGACTTCCTGGTGAAGCAAGGAATTATTCCAGAAAATATAAACATGTAAGACAATAAAGTGGCTAGCTTGGTTATGATGGTGGGAGGTGCGATTGTAAATGCGCTTGCATTTTCTGGCAGCAACTATTTGTTTTCTAAACTGCAAAATGGTGAAGAGAGGGAAAGGCACAACAAAGCCATGGAACAACTGGCGAAAGCACAGGATGAATACGAGAAGAAACGAATTGCGCAGTTAGACTTTATGAATGATAAACTCAGGCAGCAAGGACATGCAAACAAAACCTTTGCCAATGTTGATGCAGCCATTCAAGAATACTATCTTGTAACTGGAAAGAAAATGAAGACAAGTGCTCCTCCAAAACTGGGTGACTTTTATCAGCCTTCAGAAGAGCAGAAGGTGGGAGAGATTGTTTTCATTGTTATTGGTATGGCTGTTTTTTTACTTTATTGCGCGTGCTGTCAAATCTTAATATTCTGTCATTTAAAAAACCATGAGTGATGCTTTGTTATCTAAAATATATTATTCCCCAAAAGGATACTGGAAAGGAAGAACTGCTATTGACAAGCTCAGTGACGCAGCAGGTGTTTCTCAAGATATAGCAAAGAAATGGTTGTCAAAGCAGGCAGTTTGGCAGATCTATTTACCTGCACCAAGAAAAATTACACGACCACACTTTGTTAACATTAAACCGAATGACACTCATCAAATAGACCTGCTGTATTTACCGCATGACACAGTCAGAAGGAAGAAATATAAGTATGCACTGACTGTAGTTGATGTTGCAACAAGATACAAAGATGCTGAACCGTTGACAGAGAAAAGTGCTATAGCTACAGCTGTTGCCCTGCAAGAAATTTACAGACGTGGACCACTAAAGTATCCCAGAATGATTCAGTGCGATGATGGTAAGGAGTTTAAAGGAGCTGTCAACCAGCTTCTGTTAAAACATCATGTTACAGTCACTGGGCGAAAAGTCACGTTTTGGCACTATAACGTGGCATATAACATGAAACATGAAGTTAATCAACTGAATTTTGTGGCATTATACCTGTGCGATTCACATCAAGTTAGAAAAACTGCCGTAACGCAATAAAATCCCTGAGATTTTAGCGGGCTGCAAAACACAGTAAAACATCGAGTTTGGGTGTCTGCGTTTTGGACGTTTTCGCTACATTAACGCACGGCGATTCACGTCGTGTTAAACGCGTTTCAGCAGTGCGCAAAACACCACGAAACCTATGGAGTTTCGATAAGTTTTTCTGGTTTCTAAAACTTGATGTTAGAGTGTTGTTTTGATGGATTATTCTGCGTTTTCATCAGCCTGGTGCCGAACCTGCAGAATCAGACGATTATCGGCTCCCTCTCTCTCTCTCTAGTTTCTCTCTCAGCACGGTCACACACACACACACACACACACACATACACACACTGCACATACATCATACACACACACACACACCGTCACACACATTCACACTGTCACTGCACACGGCACACACACACATGCACACACATGCACACACACACACACACACTGTGACTGACACTGACTGACCGTCACACACACACACACACACACACACGGGCACACACTGACTGACCGTCACACACACACACACGGGCACACAGTGACACACACACACACCCCTTGAACTGACACACACACACGCACACACAACTGAACACACACATACACACACTGATCATCAGTTTATAAATGTGAAAAAAAGTGCAGTGCACAAACATTTTTGGGGGTATCTCTTATTTTCTCTATAATTATGAGTCTTGTCACAGTACAGTGTACACGAGAGACTGCATTGCCCGTGCGTTGAGCAGAGAAAGTAGGTCATTCTAACCTGACTATTTAGCGAGGTCAGATTTTAGTTTTCTTCTATATTCCTTTGCACTTTTGCTGGGGTAGGCTACTGGCCGAGTTAATCGTTTTCCCATGTGTGTGGGACCTGTAAGGAATTCGAAGCGGCGAAGGACCACAGATAGGCATTTGTTCTACTCCCCCCCCCCCCCCCCCCCTCCCCGAAACATCCGTCCGAGATGGTGGCTACTGACTGGACTTGCAACTTTCTCAACTTGTACAGTACGAACTGCAGTGACTCGAATTTGAGTTTTGGGATTTCTCTTGCTCTACCTTTTCTGATAATGTTTTACTTAGCTCGTGTTTAGATGCAATACATACTGTCTCTTTACATTTAGTCAAGTTTGTGTGTGTGTGTGTGTGTGCGTGTGCATGTGTGTGTGTAGAGCGATTCAGACCAAACTACTGAACCGATCTTTATGAAATTTTACATGAGAGTTTCTGGGTATGATATCCCCGGACATTTTTTTTATTTTTTTCGATAAATACCTTTGATGACGTCATATCCGGCTTTTTGTAAAAGTTGAGGCGGCACTGTCACACCCTCATTTTTCAATCAAATTAATTGAAATTCTAGTCAAGCAATCTTCGACAAAGGCCGGACCTCGGTATTGCATTTCAGTTTGGTGGCTTAAAAATTAATTAATGACTTTGGTCATTAAAAATCTAAAAATTGTAGAAAAAAAATGTATAAAACGATCCAAATGTACGTTCATCTTATTCTTCATCTGACATCATTTTCTGATTCCAAAAACATAAATAAAAATATAATTTTTTTTATCAAAATTAAATTTTCGAAATCAATTTAAAAACACTTTCATCTTATTCCTTGTCGGTTCCTGATTCCAAAAAAATATAGAGATGATATGTTTGGATTAAAAACACGCTCAGAAAGTTAAAACGAAGAGAGGTACAGAAAAGCGTGCCGTCCTTCTCAGAGCAACTACTACCCCGCTCTTCTTGTCAATTCCACTGCCTTTGCCACGAGCGGTGGACTGACGATGCTACGAGTATACGGTCTTGCTGAAAAATTGCATTGCGTTCAGTTTCATTCTGTGAGTTCGACAGCTTGACTAAATGTTGTATTTTCGCCTTACGCGACTTGTTTTGTTTTAGGATCGATTTTGATAATGATTGAGAAAGGAGAATAGCCGGTGTTAGTTTTACAGTCGGTTTTATGAAGTTTGAGTAAAGAAGTGCGTGGTTTTTACCCTCCCTTTCGTTTCCCTTCCCCTTCTTTAGTTTGCTATTATTGTGCCTAAGAGCCGAAATGGCTGCACTCTAACTCATCTTTGATCTCCCAAAAGACTCCATAAACAAACTAGTGTATCAAGAGGCTGGCTGGCTGCCCCTCGATGAAGAAAGAAGACTAAAGTCGGCCCAGTACGTATCAAGAGCAAGTACTTTTGACAATGCTGTGAACGAAGAGCTCACTGCTGAGTTCGACACAATAACCTCGGCCTCTTACCAAAACCTAAAAAGAAAAACACCCAAAATACACGAAGCAACGATCCCACTAGCAGACTATATGTTCAACCGATATTTCAAGAAAGTGGGGGTAAACCCAGGTAGGATGGCCCACATTCCCATTCACCCCTTCCCATTTTGGTTCATGGAATCCCCCATTATCATCCCTGATCTGGGTGTAACAAAAAAAGATAACCCTGTACTTGTCTCATCAATAGTAAAAGAAATAATCTCAAACAATAACAAAGATCACCTACACTGAAATATTTACTGACGGCTCCAAAAAAATGATGACCAAGCTGACTGTGCTTTTGTCATTCCTGACCTCAAAATAAGTTAAAAAAAATTAAACTCAACAAGGATGTGTCCATTTTCACTGCAGAAATGCTGGCTACGTTATCTTAAGAGCATGCCACTATATCAATGACCCCCCTCGACCTCCAACAAGAGTCGTGATTCTCTCCGACTCAAAACCAGCATAACTGCTCTTCAAAATGGTTCCAGAAACCGAGAAGAGCTTCAGACGGAAATATTGTTCCTCTGTCACCAGATCATTGCCTCTTGAACAGAACTGACCCTTAGGCTACGTACTTCCCCTCACACACATGGATCAGAGGCAAGGATATGGCTGACAGAGAAGCAAAAGAGGCTGTTACAGATCAAGCAGCATTTCATGACATAAAATTAACAAAGACGGGAGCAAAACACAAAATGGCCAAAGTTGCCTGGCGTCACTGGGAAACAGAATTGAAAATAGAAGGCAATGCCCATGGTTGGCTTATTCTGCCCCGACAAACAAAACAAAACAGGCCTACACTCCCCACCTCCCTCCTTAAAATACTTCTCAGAATTCGCACGGATGGCCATGGATGCGCTCACAAGTGCTTTCCCCGTCTCTGTGAATGTGGACAGTTTATATCTTTGTTACACCTCTTTGACCGCTGCCAATCACTCCAGCAAGATTTCTGCAACCTACACACCCTTGTCAACGAACATAACCTGAAACCCCATGAGTTTTTTTTTAGATAAACATTGCACGCTTCAATGGAAGCTAGCATACACCCTGTGTCTCTCAATAGTAGAAGGCTGAAATAGGATATCTGTTTTAAAAAAAAACCTGATCTCCGTTCCTCACACCGAGCTTTTTCTTCTTCATTGTATTATTTTTCCAGTTATCTATTTACTTACCTATTCAGCCAAAAATATAACAATATCCCACATAACAAAAAATTAAAAAAAATAAGCCTACAAAACCGCTCCAGTCCAACCATATTCCGCGTACACAATCTTTACTTCCATCCCCATTTTGAAATATCGCAAAAGACTTCCAGATATAATTATAACACGATCATATATGTGTTCTCTGGTTGCATGTTTGTTCAGTGTCTTGTCCCCACATAAAGCATATTAACTCTACCTGTCCTAAAGCAAGTTGCAGTTCTAAGAGGACGTTAAAACTAGTTATCATCATCAACACACACACACACACATATGAAAGAACCCATGTATATTTTTATGATTGTTGTTTTGGTCTGAATACAATTTGGAATCTTACTACACTCTTGTTAATTGATTTTACATTTTGTTGTCAGAAGTATTTTGTTCGTCGGTTCGTGTCTGGTGCGTGTGGTTTGAATGCCGTCCTGTCAAATGTCTTTTAAAAACACATTCACGGTAACATCTTCGACGCAGACACAGACAGTTAGGAAGGGCTCCTAATATGGACCACTTTTTGTTTCATGCTGATAACTAGCTTGTTTTCTTGCGAAGAAGTTTTATTTTGTGTTTGGTAGTCCTTTTCTCTTAGGTTAACCGTTAGGCCTTATTAGAGTGAAATAGCTTTGATAAACATTCAACAAAAATTAAATACAGACAAAATCACAAATGGTCCATAATAGGAGCCTGGGCGCCTAATATGGATCAGTGAAGCGGCCTTCACAAATCACTGTAAAAAGCCCCCTATACTTCAAAATAACATGATACAACTTAGTGTACAAGTCAGTCTAATTCAAATATGCTTTAGATTGATCTGTTTCGGGTTGATGAGAGCATTATTTGAAGCACACCAGGAAACTAAAGAAGCTTATCAAAAACAGAGTGAAAATAAGTGAAATTATCAACTTCCACGAAAAGAAGACTTTTTTTTTTAAATCTCGAGGACTAGTTATAGGTTATTTCCAGCAAGCTTCTTAATGAATTATTGAAAATAGCTTTTAGCTTTTTTTTCTCGATTTGTTGAAGGTGGTCCATATTAGGGGACTCGCACATACTTTGAGATCTTGCTAATATTTTTTGTTTGCACGGTAAAAACTCGGGGTCAACCCTGCTAAAATGTAACAAATGCGGTCTTAGCTGTCATATATAGCAATTTTTGTGTGATAAAAGCTTTGGCTGTGGACAGAAACGAGTCCGTTTTCGGCGGCAAAGCCGTTTAGAGTGAACGCTGCCAAACTGAGTGAAAAAAAGAGAAAAAGCCTAACGGTTTTGAGATTTGTGTTTCTGCAATACAGCGAACAAAACTTTTTTGAGCGCTCAAGCGCCGTTAGTTTTTCAGAACAGGAGGTGGTCCATATTAGGAGCCGGTCCATATTAGGAGCTACGTGAAGCTACCACCGCTCGGCTTTACACACACACACACACTTTTAATTAGTTGCTTTTGGCAGCGCACACGGCCTCATCATCTGAACTTGAAACAAGATCGCGTAAGGCGAAAATACAATATTTAGTCAAGTAGCTGTCGAACTCACAGAATGAAACTGAACGCAATGCCATTTTTCAGCAAGACCGTATACTCGTAGCATCGTCAGTCCACCGCTCATGGCAAAGGCAGTGAAATTGACAAGAAGAGCGGGGTAGCAGTTGCGCTAAGAAAGATAGCACGCTTTTCTGTACCTCTCTTTGTTTTAACTTTCTGAGCGTGTTTTTAATCCAAACATATCATATCTATATGTTTTTGGAATCAGGAACCGACAAGGAATAAGATGAAAGTGTTTTTAAATTGATTTGGACCGAATTTAATTTTGATAATAATTTTTATATATTTAATTTTCAGAGCTTGTTTTTAATCCGAATATAACATATTTATATGTTTTTGGAATCAGCAAATGATGGAGAATAAGATAAACGTAAATTTGGATCGTTTTATAATTTTTTTTTTTTTTTACAATTTTCAGATTTTTAATGACCAAAGTCATTAATTAATTTTTAAGCCACCACGCTGAAATGCAATACCGAAGTCCGGGCTTCGTCGAAGATTACTTGACCAAAATTTCAACCAATTTGGTTGAAAAATGAGGGCGTGACAGTGCCGCCTCAACTTTCACGAAAAGCCGGATATGACGTCATCAAAGACATTTATCCAAAAAATGAAAAAAACCGTTCGGGGATTTCATACCCAGGAACTCTCATGTCAAATTTAATAAAGATCGGTACAGTAGTTTAGTCTGAATCGCTCTACACACACACACAGACACACACACGCGCACACGCACATACACCACGACCCTCGTTTCGATTCCCCCTCGATGTTAAAATATTTAGTCAAAACTTGACTAAATATAACAACTACAAAACACAACAACGTACAACAACAGCATGGTTGTGCCTGTCGGGTTATCAGTCACCATAAGGTGCCTGTACTTGTCAGTCTCTCTTTTTAGATCAGTGCCAGTGGCCTGTGCCGGCGATAGTTTGGTAACGTCGCGCAGACCGCGCATGCGCCATGTACAGTAAACTGTTATCACAAATGGCGGATAAATCTAACTCGTGCAAAGAAACGTTTCAAAACCAAGCTTTATGGACGTTTTTATGACTACGTACTCCAGCAGACATCAACTTGAGGTCGACGTGTGTGGGGTTTGCTCAAAATACGTAAGTATTCGTCAGCCGTTTGGCTTCTCGAATTAAGTTTCAACTTTGTCTCTGTCTCGAACCACAGGCGGAAGGTATTCACTCAATCACTGGACCACAACTTCCTTATGTACAGTGTTTGGTATTGAGTATGAAAGTAGTCTGGTGGTCCAGTGGACGATACCTTTCGCCTGTGCTCGAACCAAATACTAAGCTTACCAGTTACCACACTCTCATACTCATAGTCATAGTGATAGCACTGATACATTTGTACAGGTAAACATGGCTGTTTGCTGAAAATAAGTCTTTGTGAAAAATTGCAATGATGTCTCTGAAGTTTGATTCAGTCCCTAATTCATTCAGTGATTCATTTTGATGGGACGTCAACCCATGGTGAGACTAATAATGATATTTGATCGTATTCTGCCAGTGCCATTGCCAACTGCCATTGTTGTTCTTGTGTGCACTAATTAGTAATTTACTAGCAATAGGAGTTCGAGTTCTACTATAGTAGTATTTTACTAAATCATTACTACTAGTACTAAATACTACTGCTACTACTAGCTTTAAACAAGCTATGGTTTGAATGACCAGCTAAATGCTAATAGTTAATAAGTACATTATTTTTGCATCAGCGAGGTATACATAAATTTAACGAAGTGGATTCACAGCGCGCGTCGCGTTGTGCAGCGTTGCGATTTACAACGCGCTGCACTACGAGGAACGCTGCGATTCACGACGCGCGATGTATTCTGCCGATACATTTCCTTCACAATCGCAAAGTTTACAACAGCTACATCTATCTGATCTATTTGAGAAATAAAACTGTCAATAAAACGAAAAACAGAGCTGAGCCATTCTCTCTCTCTCACTCTTTCAACTGAATTCACCAGTATATCGCCGCGTCGATGTAAAAACGTGCCTACCTCTGCTGAACAATCCTTCTCATTGCGGTCAATGCGCATGCGCCAATCTTGGACTTACAAAAATGCGACCCTTTGACCGATCGAACCATGGGTTAGGGTAAGGCTAAGGGTTAGGTTGTTCACGACCTGATTAATCTCCCCATGTTAGCGCATGCGCATTGACCGCAATGAGAAGGATTGTTCAGGCAGAGTTTTCAGTTTGTGACACCGACCTTGAATACTTGGCAGTCATACTCATACTCATATCACTACATGTCATTGCAATGGCTTCTACTATATATATGGAAAGGAGCTGAGTTTTTAAACTGGGATGACGTTTTTAAACAATTATCCGAGTACAGTGCCGCGGAACTGTTAATCGGTGTCACACCAGTTTAACACTTCAGCAGCCATTTTGGAATTCGCGCATGCGCAGATCATTTTTTCAGCGTGGGTTTTTTTCCAGTTGATTTGAACGCATATATATATTCAGTCTGCATAAAGTGCAATTTTGTAGTCTTGCAGCCCTGAAGTTGCTTTCAAAGAAAGACTGTAAAATGTTGCTGATAATCATGCATACATGTACAAAAATAAAGCGCATCAACAATCTGCGCTGGTGAGAGCAATAGCCGCGCTCTGGGAATCGCTGCGCTGCACAACGTGCCGCGCTCTGTGAATTGCCGCGCTGCACAGCGCGCTGCGCTCTGTGAATCGCTTGCCTAAATTTAAATATTTTATTAAAAAAATACCGCATGGTTTTGCTTGACCAAATCATTTATCAGCTAACAATATGCTTTTATTTCAGTTGGACCTGACTTGAGCATGGTTCCGTTGTCTCCGCAACAACAGATTGGTTACTCAAGAATTGCAGGCATGTCCAGTTTGCAGCATGTGCAGGCTGACCCCGCTGAGTGTGAAGATCTGATGGCTGATCTAGACACAACATAAGCTGCTTGACACTATTCCAAGGTAAGCAAGAAGCTTTGAAAATAGTTACTTAAGTGTTACTTAGTAAGTGTACATTTTTGTGGGTGAACCATCAGTAACCGTCCCCGTCCCCCCCCCCCCCCCCCCCCCCCACCCACCCACACATACAAACACGCACACAAACTTGGGTTTGTACTACAACTATTAGTATTAAGGCGAGACCGGGCAGGCAAAATGAGTTATTTTTGGTCTCATACACCTTTTTGGGGTTGTTGCATTTTTCACACCTTTGAACATCCTGGAATGCATTCAATAATCTGCTTTTGTCATTTTAGACATGTATTCATGTAAATAAAACCATTTTCAAACCGATGTTTTGTTGTTTTTGTCTGTGTTTTATCAAAAAAATCGAAAAAATGGTCAACTTTGGATACTCCGTGCTGGTAAATGTGCGCACATGACTTGACCCTTCGCTGTTCAAACTGTGTGGAAATTTCCGTTCTTCAAGATGACGTCATCACCGTTGGGGAATTTCCGTTGACATAGGCACAAAGAGAGAGAATCCGTTCCAACCGAAACCCCGGAATTAATATATGCAAATATATGTAGGTCAAAGGCATTTGGCGCAAGCGCAGTAGACAACTTATCAGTCCCCCGGTGTCAACAAATCCATGACGTTTTCACCGATTCAGCAGCATTTTTCAAAGTTTTGAGCTGCGGAGAACAACCCTAACATTGGAAATGTTCGGCATAGTGGCAAGAAATATCAGAGAAAGATGAACCAGCAGCAGCGAACAGTAGAAGGAAGTAACAACACTCCGAAATGAACCAACATTATCGTATTGAAGCAGACGACATTCTAAGATTCTTGACTCGACGAGGTGGGTTTTGCTTCTTTCTCTTTTCGATCTTGTTTGTTTGACAACGTGATTTATTGCACATTGTTATGTTGTTGTTGTTGTAAGAATGTGTTAGGGTTTGCAGGTAAATGATAAACAGTTTGTGTCTGAAGTATTTTGCGTGTTTCTTGATCCAATTTACTGACCATGCTGCCGTCGCACCCCCCCCCCCCCCCTCCCTCCCTCCCTCGATCATCTCTGTGATATCGTCTTCACAACCCCTATTTTATTGTTCTTCGCTGGCCAGTCCTTGAGAGCTTACTATGGTGTAACATGTCATCATTATTCTTTGTCTGGGGTCAAACTGAGAAGCAGCATCTGAGCGATGTACGACTGACACAGTTTCTGTTTCTGGTCATTGACCGTAGGAAAATAAGTACCCTACTAGAGAGCGTTCTCTAATTCTAAAGGATTGGTTTACACCAGCATGGCTGACCAACCTATCATTGACAGCAATATTGTTGTCAAATCTTTTCCATTAACTAAGGAATAAAAAAATAGATCCAATTTACTTCACCAAAGAAAAAAAAAGAGTTAAACTAAAGGACTGGGGATGCAACTCATGAATCAAAAGCATAAAGATCACCTGCAAACAGTGCTAGGTTTAGGAAATCTGAAAATGTATACACACACACAGAACACACACACACACACACAAAACAGACAACAGACAAGAAACAAGCAAATACATAGCAAGTGTGATGAAATAAATTAATTTTAAAAGAAAAATATGAAAAGAAAGAAAGAAAGAAAGAAAATAATTCAGCTAGTTTCAGTATTAGTTCCTGTGTGTATGTGATTGTGTGGTTACTCAAATCCCATAGTAAACTTGACATGTAAATTTTGTGATAGGGGCCAATTAATGAATGTCTTTTGTGTGTGTGTGTGTGTGTGTTCGTCAACCGACATATGTGGGTACGAGCCGCTGAGGTGGTTGTAAGAAAACCCGCCTGGTTCAGTGGTTGGGGGCTGATTGGGATTTCTGATTTACCGGCCTAGCCAAAAAGTTGAGGTACACCCCATGTAACATGGTCATTTGCAAAATAAAGTACAAGCACTTGTTGACGTTTATATTGAGTCTTAAATTTTGCAGCTTATTACAAACAAAAACCATGGACAGTTGTATCAAATATTAAATCAGTGTTTGTGTATTTATTAGGTTGGAGCAAGGGGAGAGCCAGTCCTCCTGTGGTGGCAGCGAGGAGAAAGATTGACCTGATGGAAAAGTTTGCTAAACCGGAACTACCCTCTTCCACAGCAGAAACATCAGCTTTGCCATCTTCTGACCAACCATAAGAAGATACAGATACTTTGCCATCTTCTGACCCATCACAAGCAGATATGGATACTGGTACTGTGCAACGTCACTCCGCTGACATGTGTTGGGCTTTTGTCAACATTGATCAGCTCAATCTATTGCTGAAAGGTCTATATCCTGTACTGAATGCTTGTCTGATAGCAGTCTGATTATGAAAGAAGGTGATGCATCAGCCCAAGGATTTGCACAGGCCCTGCATCTGGAGTGCATATGAGTGTCCATTCAAGTCTGCAGTTGTTTACTCTTCTCCCGGTGTTTGCAACGCTTCGGGTGGTAAAGTTGCATTTAAAATAATCCGCGTATGACCATGTTGGTACATGGAAAGGGACATTCAGCTTTACAGAAATTTGCTGCAGTGTTAGGATTGAGCACAGAAATACTGTAATTAAAATGTTGCAACTTTTGAATGGCTTGATAGCTTTGTTCCATTTGTGTATATATAATTATGTAATGCTGTTGATGATTTGTGAAGCATCATTTCTATGCAATGGAATAAGAAATCAGTGCATCCGTTGGGTTTTTATGAGTCTGACAGTTTGGTTCTGATCAATATTTTCATATCAGCACAAACACAGATAATTGACTTTTTTAATGTTTTCATATGAATTTTTTTTAAACAAAAAAAATCTGATAATTTGATTATCAAATCATTTCTCCTTCATAGTTAAAGTGTTATTCTGGTTAAAAAAAAAAACACCCCATTAATTCAAGCTCTACTGTGGTACTAGTTTACCGGGGTACTAGTGAGACTCTTTTACATGCTGTTTTCTCTACATGTAATTTGAGACAAAATGTGGTAATTAAAATGTTGTAACTTTTGAATGGCTAGATGGATTTGTTCCAATTTTGTATATGTTGTTTATGATTTGTGAAGCACCATTTCTGTGCATGGAATAAGAATACAGTGGATTCCTTGTGTTTTTATGAGTCCGACAGTTTCGTTTTGATTCATATCTGCACTAACATAGATGAGTTTTCAAATGATTTTTTAAAAAAAGTCCGGATAATTTGATCATCAAATCATTTCCCCATCATAGTAAAGTGGTTATTCTTATAAAAACATATCAATTCAAGGCTGCACTGTGCTACTAGTTTGAGGTACTGGTTGGAATCTTTCAAATGCTGTTTTCTCTGAATGTAATTTTCAGACAAACATCTGTAATTAAAATGTTGCAACTTTTGAATGGCTTGATGGATTTGTTTCATTTTTGTTTATGTTGTTTATGATTTGTAAAGCGTCATTAAATATCATATTCTTACTCCGAATCACATTAGCATTGAGTCACCTGAGATGCTTATCACTGAAAAACGCTTACCCGGCTAAAGAATTTAAAGGGAAGCAACCCCATCACCAAAACGAAAGTGAAAGTAGCTTTGGTAATGGGCCAGTACACCGGGAGTTACCTCCCATACGGGTGTATGCCACGTCACTTCCTCTAGGAACACGTGCCTATTATCATACGTCTTTTTCACCTCGGAGAGGACGGTTCACTTTTTGACGCTCTGTGGCTGACCTTGTGTGTTTGAGTGACACCCGCCGGCCACGTTACCCAGCTTGTCTGCTCGCCTTGCCTACAGTTTGGTGAGCTCGTTCCCGTTTGTTGTTGGTTGTTTGCGCTGTTTCGTTACTGTACGTTGTCCGTTTTTTACGGACTTGTGTGTCAGTGACTTGCGTGTTTCGCCATTTTGTTGTGTGAGTTAGTTAGCTAACTCGTGTGACTTTGCTAGTAGCTCTGCGTGCCCTCTTTCTGTTTGGGCAAGTGTAGCTTTAGTATTTTGTTGACGCGTAAGCGTGTGTGTTTACTGTGTTTTCAGTCGTTTTGACTTACGTTTCAGTAAATCTTTTTGCTTTGCCACGTGTTGTTGACGTTTGTGTCAGTGTCTTGCGTGTCGCCATTTTGTTGTGTGAGTTAGTTTTCTAGCTCGTGTGACTTTGTTTGTAGCTCTCCGTGCCTCTGCTTGTGGGGCAAGTTTAGCTATAGTATTTTGTTAACGCATTAGTGCGTGTGTTTACTGAATTTTCCAGTCGTTTAGACTTATGTTTCAGTAAATTTTTTCGCGTTGCCACGTGTTGTTGTCAACATGTCTGATTCAGACAAGCGCCGTGGCAAGTCGGACCCCAAGGGGAAAATTAAGGCTAAGTCTTCCTCTTCCAAAGCAACGTTACTTGTTACAGACCAAGAGCGTAACACTTTGTTGGCTGTACCAATTTCGGCGCCTAGCGCTGTTACTACTTCTGCTTCTTTTGCGGCGCCTAGCGCTACTGTTACTTCTGCACCTGTCTCTACATCGGAGACTTCGTCTTCTTTGTTAGCACCTGGACAAGGTGCGTTGGTTTCCTCTCTGTTAAAGTCACTGGTTCCAGAAATCCGCAGCTTGGTGCAGGCAGAATTTCAGCGTTCCGTCGCCAGCAGTTCGGCGTTTCCGGCATCTGGCAGTGACGTCCGGGCATTGGCTTCCGTGTCTTTGTCCTCCACTTCCGGCTTGGAGCAGCGTCCTCCCTCTTCAGCGTCGGTTGGTAAGCAGAGCTGGTCCGATAGCCCTCGTGAGGCGCCTGGACGTTCTCCTTCGGGGGACAGCTCTTTCGCATCGGGTCACGACCGATACCTTGCTGATCTTTCATTTCCGGCGATAACCTACGAGGCCCCGGACTTGTTCGAACAGCGGCGGCAGTCGGTTTCGACTGCCGCATTTCCGGCACTTGCCGGAAGTGATGATCCGTCCGCTCCGGCACGCTACGGCGGTCGCGGCAGGATGGAGTATTCACTGACTTCCGGTCCTTCCGGATCGCGAAGTCAACCAGTGCAGTCTTCACTTCCGCATTTTGCGGTTCCGTTGACTACACTTCCGGTTTCGGCCGGAAACGCTTCTTCCTCTTCTGGTGGTTCCTTCCGGATACCAGATAGTGGATTACAGCGTGCGCCTTCCGGCTTTCAAGCGCCTAGGCTTGAGCAGGCATCACTCCACTCAGTCGGGGGAGTGACGTCAGCTCATCCAGCTCCGGTTTTTGCGGATGGTCGTCCTGCTTACCCTTTACCTTCACAGGGTTTTGGGCGGCAGTATGACGTTAGTGCTCAGGCTTTTCCGGTTTCCGGTTTGCCAGGGCATGCTTCTGCTTCCGGAACTGGTGACTTCGGTCATGGTTCCACGTGTGACTATTCTGATGCTCCATCAGTGGTCAGCGAGGAGTCGCGGGGCGTGTTTCCGTCGAAGCTCAAGTCTGTTCTTGACGTCGCGGCGGAAGTAACGTCTCGTTATTTTCCTGAAGGGGTGGTGGCTGCGGACTCTTCCGCATCATTCGTTCCTTCTGCCATGGCGGACTTCCGGCCGGCACAGGAGGATGTTTCTTCCTTCCGGTTCGCCGAGTCTCCGTCAGTGGCTTACCAACTTTCGCATTCACTGGTTCGTCCAGCACATGCGGGGAGTGGTATTCGGCCAGTGCCTGTTCCGTTACTGCTTCCTTTTGGTCCAGTTCCGGAATCAGCTCAGCAGTGGGTGGCTTCAGCTGCCCAAGCCTCTTCCTTCGTGCCTACGGCCAATAGGAAGCTTGGCATGCCCAATCAGAGCCAGAATTGGCTGGCGTCTTTTGCACTCCCTAGGGCTACCCTTCCGGTTTCCCGGGAATTGCTGCCTCTTCTGACTAAACCGATCAAGCGTGATTCGGTTTTGCCGGTTTCCGAGGCTTCCCTCCTCTCTGCTGAGGAGGTTGGACGTCGGCAGATCGAACTGTCCTCCATTGCGGAGACTCTCGTTCGGGCTCTGTCTCGGGCATTGACCGATTCGCTAGTTCCTTTCACTCTCAGTGAAGAACAGAATGCGGACGATGTCTCTGCGCTTTTGGCCGCATTGGCCAAGGTCAATGAGGAACAATTGCGTCTTTCCTCCCTGCAGTACACCCAAGCGGTACTCTGCAGGAGGGATCTCTTCCTCTCGCAGTCCCAATTCACGGAACTGGCTACTAGGGAGACCTTGAGAGTCTCCCCGGTCTCAGAGGAGTCTCTCTTCTGTCCGCTGGCACTGGATGCCAGACAGAAGGAGATTCAGTCAAACAAGGACAGTCAGTTCCTTGACTACACTCTGAAGGGGGTGAAACAGTCTCAGCCTTCTAAACAGAAGCAGGCTCAGACATCGTCTAACCCCAAGCCAGCTCAGAAGCGGCAGGCTCCGCCGGCCGCTCGTGGTGGGAAGAAGAGGACGGCATCGGGGAGGGGGCGTGGCGGCTCTGGAAGTAAGCCACACCCCCAATGAAGCGCTCCCGATCTCACCTCCCTCCCGCCCTCCACCTTGGTGATGGCGGGAGGCCCCTCCCGGGCACTTTCTCGTTGGATGTCGGTAGTAGACAGCCAATGGATTGTGGGAGTGGTGAGATCGGGCTTCCGTCTACTCTGGCGGGAGGAAAAGGCGCCTCTTACCTGAGTGCCTCCGCGGTTCAAGCCCCCCTTCTCGCAGGAAGCACGTTCCGTCTTGCAGTCGGAAATTGCCTCCCTGGAGCAGAAGGGCGCGGTGGAGAGAGTTCGGGTCCACAGCTCCCTGGGATTTTACGGGCGTCTGTTCGCTGTTCCCAAAGCATCAGGAGGATGGCGTCCCGTGTTGGATTTATCTCTCCTCAATACTTTCTTGAGGGAGATAAAATTCAAGATGGAGACGCCAGCCTCTGTCCGAGACTCTCTCCGCCCAGGAGACTGGGTGACCTCGATCGATCTCACGGACGCATACTTTCACATTCTTATGCATCCGGCCGACCGGAAATGGCTTCGTTTCCGGTGGGGAGATCAGATCTACCAGTTTCGCGCACTCCCTTTCGGGCTGTCTCTCGCACCATGGATTTTCACCATGGTGGTGAGACAGGTCTGTGCACTGGTGAGGTCCCAGGGTATCCGTCTGCGGGCTTATCTGGACGACTGGCTCATCATGAACCAGTCCCAGAGCGGCTGTTCGCAGGATACCCTGACGGTTCTTCGAGAATCCAACTCGTTGGGGTTCTCGATCAACCGGGTAAAGTCGGAGCTGACCCCGTCACAGACATTCACTTATCTGGGGATGTCTTTCGACACGGTTGCTTGGACTGTCCAGCCTTCTCAGAGAAGGGTGGACAAGCTCCAAGCCCAGATTCGCTCCACTTTACCTCTCCTGATGGCTTCCATCCGCTCGCTCGCCTCCATCTTGGGGCAGATGGAGTCTATGGCTCTTCTGGTTTCACTGGGCCGGGTCCACAAACGTCCGCTTCAGTTCGCGCTGAAGCCGTTTGTGGACTCTCCTCTGGTGGACTGGGACGCCCTCATCCCTTTGCAGGGATGGTTCCAGTCTGCGACCCTTCCGTGGTTGGACACGGAGTGGGTCTGCAGAGGTGTTCCGATCGTCGTGCCCCTCCCCGACCTGGACCTCTTTACAGATGCGTCCAGGGAGGGTTGGGGGGCACATACAGATCTTCAGACTACTTCCGGTCTGTGGACGACGGAGCAGTCCTTGTGGCACATCAACTTGCTGGAGCTAGAGGCAGTTGCTCTAGCTCTGGCCAAGTTTCTGCCCTCCCTGTACGCCAAACATGTTCGTCTGTTTACAGACAACATGACAGTGGCGGCGTACATCAACAAGCAGGGAGGCTCGCGGTCCCCGTCTCTCTCGGAGAGGGCTTGCGAGATCCTGGTGTGGTGCTTTCAGCATCATATCACGATCTCGGCCAGGTACCTTCCAGGGAGGCTGAACACTTTGGCGGATGCGCTCAGTCGTTCCGGTACAGTGCTTCAGTCGGAGTGGACGATCACTCACGGGGCACTGCTTCGCCTTTGGGCCCAGGTCCAAAAGCCTCTGGTGGACCTTTTTGCCACAAGGTACTCAAAGAGGCTTCCGGTGTTCGTCTCGCCATTCCCGGACCCTCAGGCATGGCGAGTGAACGCTCTGGACTTTCCCTGGACGGGTCTGGAGGCGTACGCCTTTCCTCCCTTTCCGTTACTCGGCCGAGTAATCCGGAAAGCGGAGATGGAGGAGCCGGCCCTTCTTCTTCTGGTCGCTCCTCTGTGGCCGTCGCAGGTCTGGTTTCCAGATCTTCTTCGGCTCGCCCAAGGGCCCCCCATTCCTCTCGCACTCGTGCGAGGGGAACTAGTGCAGCCCCGAACAGGCATTCCACACGAGGAGCCCAGTCTTCTGAAGCTTCACGTGTGGAAGTTGTTCGGGACTCGCTGAAGCGCTCTGGGGCGTCGTCTTTGACTCTGGACTTGGTGGCTCGCTCGCATAGAGCGTCCACCTCTTCAGTTTATGCTTCCCACTGGAAGGCATGGACTGCCTGGTGTTCAGCTAGAGGGGTGAGTTCGGTGGCTCCGCGCTCTATTCAGGTCGCTAACCACCTCTCTTTCATGTCTTCGCAGGGCGCCTCAGTCTCCTCGTTGAGGGTCCGGCGCTCCGCTATCTCGGCGACTCTTAAGCAGATTGGTCGTTCTGTTTGAGTCGGGGGTGTTATAGCTGCAGTCATTAAAGGGGCTGCTCTTAAGGAAGCTAAAGCTCGTTTGCCCGCTCCCAAGTGGGACTTGTTTTTAATCCTGGAATTCCTTCGTTCTGCGGATTTTGAGCCTTTAAGCGAGGCCAGTCTGTTCAATGTCACTCGCAAAGCGCTGTTTCTCCTTTTGTTGGCTACGGCCCGACGGGGTAGCGAGGTCCACGCCCTGTCGGGTCAGCCTGGAGATATCTCCTTTGAGCCGGACGGTTCCGCATCTTTGCGTTTCCGGCCTGATTTCCTGGCCAAGAATCAGTCTCCGGGGCAGGCCTCTCCGCTGGTTAGAGTTAAGGCTCTGACCAGCGCGTTGGCCCCGGATGACCCCGATTCGGTCAATTGCCCTGTGAGGGCACTTCGTCTGTACTTAGCCCGGACTCAGCCGATTCGGTCTAGTTCTCAGAAGTTGTTGTTTATCTCTCTCCTTACTAGGCGCGAGAAAGATTTGTCGAAGGTAACGTTGGCCCGGTGGGTGTCCTCGCTCATCAAGCAGGCTTATGAGTGGAGTCGCACAAAGAGGGGGGGGGTTATGCCCTCCTTGCCACTTGACTCGGCCCGAGCCCATGAAACGAGGGCGTGGGCATCCTCTCTGGCAGTTCTGCGCTCCAGACGTCTAGAGGAGGTGCTGACAACTGCGTATTGGCGTTCCGAAGATGTTTTTATAAACTTTTATCTTCGGGACGTCACAGCTCTTCGACAGGATGGCTCCAGAGGCCTTCCAGCGCTCATAGCAGCAGGCCAGTTCCTGTCCAGAACTTGATGGTGAGTTTTGATTCATTTCTAGCCCACCGCCTTGTTGATGTTATCTGCTAATGTGATTCGGAGTAAGAATATGATATTTAATGGAAAATTTCCTAAATAAATTTTCATTTAATTAATATACTTACCCGAATCACATACTGTATTCCCTCCCACCTGCCCCGCTTATGGTTTTAAGATTTTTTAAAGCCGTATGATAATAGGCACGTGTTCCTAGAGGAAGTGACGTGGCATACACCCGTATGGGAGGTAACTCCCGGTGTACTGGCCCATTACCAAAGCTACTTTCACTTTCGTTTTGGTGATGGGGTTGCTTCCCTTTAAATTCTTTAGCCGGGTAAGCGTTTTTCAGTGATAAGCATCTCAGGTGACTCAATGCTAATGTGATTCGGGTAAGTATATTAATTAAATGAAAATTTATTTAGGAAATTTTCCAGTTTTGTGTATGGAATAAGAGTTAAGTGCATTGGTTGGGTTTTTATGAGTCTGACAGTTTGGTTCTGATTCATGTTTTCATATCGGTACAAACAAAGATGGTTGTTTTCATATGATGTATATAAAAAAAATCCTGATAATTTGATTGTCAAATCCTTTTCCCTACATAGTAAAGTGGTCATTCTGATAAAAACATATGAATTCAGGGTGCACTGTGCTACTTGTTTTTTTATGTACTGGTTCAAATCTTTAAAATGCTGTTTTCTCTGAATGTAATTTTCAGACAAAACGCTACAATTAAAATGTTGCAACTTTTGAAAGGCTTGATGGATTTGTTCAGTTTTTGTATATGTTGTTTATGAGTTGTACAGCATCAGTTCTGTGCATGGAATAAGAGTTCAGTGCATTGGTTGGGTTTTTATGAGTCTGACAGTTAGGATCTCATGTATTTTTCTTATCAGAACTGAACCGGTAACTGAAAATGCTAAATTAAAATAATATATTGCTTAGAAATGCTTTTCGATGCACAGAATTATTAAACACACACATATTGCTGCAAAGAAGAAAAATTGGATCAAAACATGCACTGGTTCACAAACTGCAACATTTTAAAAAAAGCACATTTTATAACGTTTTTCTCACATTTTGGTGAATAAAACCCCCCAAAATTGCTTTACACTCAAAATTTAAAATGGTTTCCCTTAATTAAGTTATTCTGCTTGCAAAAATCAAACAAACAGCAAACTGTTTCCAAAATAAAAAAAAAAAGTGCCCGCCTACCCTGTCTCCCCTTAATGGTTTTGCAAATTAGTAAGAGACTATGTGGGTGCATGGATTCAGTAATGCGCAATTAATACATGCAATACTCCTGCTGGTGAGTTCACTACAAACAGGTACTACATTAGAACTGATCTATGTTATTTGTTAATGAGGATGATTAATCGTAATCTCACTGTCAAACTGTCATGATACTATTGCCATTGACAGTGCTAGATCACTTCATAAAGTTATTTTAGTAAGTAATCATATGATATTGATAATTTTGATAAAGTGATTTACTGACGGTGACAATGACATGTTATCTTCATACTATTCCAGGTACAAGATGCTAAACGTGCAGATATCAAGGGCTTGGGATTTCGGCTCCTGGAGATGCTACTTGTAACTCTTTTGTGAGTACCGATGTATACTGGGTGTTTTCTCAGTTTTTGTCCGCTGTCAGTGTGAGATTTATATTGTGGTACAGTGGAACCCCCCAATTTAAGACTCCCTCCTTTTAAAGACCTTGTTTTCTCAGACTTTCTGTTCACAACCTCTGTAAAATTACCCCCCTTTTAAGACTCCCTCCTTTTTAAGACTGAATTTTCTCAGATTATTGTAGGTCTTAAAAGGGGTGTTCCACTGTATAACCTGTTTTTCTAGTTTCATGGTTTAGCCACGACTCACTTTGAATGAGGGTCATCTGCCAGGCATTTAGCTGATTATCTGATAGTGATAAGTGATATTTATTAATTTGCTATTTATAAATTACAGTTGCAGTAAACTAACACTGTCGCACAAAGTATGTGACTTTAAAAAAAGATTTGTTTGTAATCATGTGAGCTCTGTCCACTAGATGATGGAGAAGGGAATTTTTCCAGTTGAGTCTGCAACATGGATTTTTCTCTCTCAGGATAACAAATACAGCAGGGTTCGTACAGGTCATGGAAAACCTGGAAAGTCATGGAATTTGATTTTTAATTTTCCAGGCCTGGAAAGTCATGGAATTTCAATTCAAGTCATGGAAAGTCATCGAATTTAAAAAAAATAAAAAAGAAAGAAAAATTAACTTTTAGCACGCCAGCGGCGATTTTCGTTGCCCAGCCATTCCACCACCCCCCCCCCCCCCCCCCCGCGATTTGCGTCTCCAGCACAAGGCTTGTTCGTATGACCAACTTCTCGTTCATATTTGCATACGAGAATAACGGTATTTTTAACGGCACTTGAGCCAAAGCGAGGCTCACTTCCTTCCGTTATCTCGTCGTGTCGTCTGCGCTGCATTTGAGTCGGTTTCGTCGAAGTTTTTTGTTTTTGCATCGATAAAGTACTTTAGCGCTTCGACAAGCAAGATGGAGGATGATGAGTTTGAAACTTTCTTTCAGTTGTTTCTTGACAACAAAAAGTATGCGGAATTGGAACGAATTACCGAGGAAGATCTTCGCAATGAACTGTGTATCGCGGTGAAAAAAATGACAGTTCGTCAAGTCACAGTGACGGTTACGAAACAGAATTTACGAAAGTGCAGATGGATACAAACAGTGGCTGGTCCAGTTTAGTGAAATGACAGGACCAGCAAACATTACCGATAATCTGACTGCCTAGCAAATGCTTGACTTGCTTGTCGAAGAGACACTGCGTAGAAACTGACTCAAATTCAGTGCAAAGCAAGCCAGTGTCAAAACTGGCAGTGACAAGACGTAAAAAGTTTGCGTGTTCGGAAATGGCGACCTGTGGATCTAGTCATGGAAAATGTTATTGAGGCTCATGAAAAAGTCATGGAATTTTGTTTCTAAAAAGCAGTGGGGACCCTGTACAGTATGGAAGGAAAAATTTAGGGTTGGTGTGGCGATAACAATAAAGATATGTCATAGTGACTTGACTAATTGATTTGAATTCTGCTGCAGGTCAGTCGCCCCCCACCTCCTGCTCCTGACCTGGTTGCCTACTACAACTTCGAGGAAATACGACAGGACACCCTTCAGCTTGCTGCACCATGGTGTCTCTTGGAGAACAGCAAGGAACAGATACAGGTGGGGTCGGTTGGGATACCGTAAACAGACTATTTTGTTTTGTTGGCCTTAGCATAGAGTCTGGGGATGTGAGATGTGCATGATGTGTTGTTTGAATCTGACAGTGATTGTATGAATTTTTTATACATGTATTGTTGTCACGCGCTTTGAACTTCTGATAAGGCGCTTTATAAATGCCCGTTATTATTATTATTATTATTATAAATAGATACACACTTGTAAACTTATGTTAGTTTTCACACGTGAGCATGAAGGAATGTGCCTTTATGAGGAATGTATAGTGGCTTGCAATATTGAATTTGAGGGATGTTTGCAGTTATATAATATATTAGCACAGCTCAGTTTTCTTGAGGGTTCCATGAGAACAGTGAAATTCTCCTTTGAGGACTGAAAAATATCTTGGATAATTGGTCTTAATTGGAGGGGGGGGGGGGGGGGGTTAAAAAATAAGTACATTCACATGTGTTTTTCATTTTCACTGTGTTAAGGTGGGGAGGTCCTTCTCTACTTCTTTCTTTGTTTTCCCATTGACATATTTTTGTTCTTGTCTATATTTTTTACATAGGTTCACCATTAGTCCTCATCCCCAGCCGACTGTTTCCGCTGAAGCCGTGAAGGATACTTCTTCATGTAGGCGTGGACATCTTTTTCGTTGCCATGCAAGGCTTCCAGTACCATATAATTTTGTGAATACTCTGGGGACCTGTCATCGACTTTGGAAGGACGCTTTATTTTATAACACTTTGTACCCCATCTTTGTTGACCAAGATTTTTTAAGCCGAGACCAGCTGTGCTGCAGCAGGTCACTCAGAATTCTAGAAACTGTGTATCAACAGGCTAGAATGCTGGCGTTAGATCAACGTTACAGGAAGCGACTGAAGCTAACCGTCTAGGCAGGATGCGGATATGTGCCGAATGAGAACAGATGCAATGTACATAGTGACTGTGTGTACAGATATATGATATATATCCATACCTGAACTTTGTTAGATAAATTATCAATCAATCAATCAATATGAGGCTTATAGTTATATCACGCGTATTCCGTGGGTACAGTTCTAAGCGCAGGGATTTTGTTTTGATTTTTTTTTTATGCAATTTATATCGCGCACATATTCAAGGCGCAGGGATTTATTTATGTCGTGTGAGATGGAATTTTTTTACACAATACATCACGCATTCACATCGGCCAGCAGATCGCAGCTATTTCGGCGCATATCCTACTTTTCACGGCCTATTATTCCAAGTCACACGGGTATTTGGTGGACATTTTTAGCTATGCCTATACAATTTTGCCCGTCGCGATATAACCTTCGTGGTTGAAAACGACGTTAAACACCAAATAAAGAAAGAATACAATTTTGCCAGGAAAGACCGTTTTGTCAATCGTGGGATCTTTAACGTGCACCCCCAATGTAGTGTACACGAAGGGACCTCGGTTTTTCGTCTCATCCGAAAGACTAGCACTTGAACCCACCACCTAGGTTAGGAAAGGGGGGAGAAATAAATAGCGGCCTGACCCAGGGTCGAACACGCAACCTCTCGATTCCGAGCGCAAGTGCGTTACCACTCGGCCACCCATGCCGGTTGTTATGATCGCCACATTTTAGGTCCCCCCCTCCCCCCCTTTTCAAACTTCCCCGCTTTTAAGACCTTACGTTTTTGGATTTTCTGTTCACAACCTGTTGTGCATTTACCTACATATTAAGCAGTGTTTCTTGTATAGAATATAGTCAATGTTTGTAAAGATTTTAGTCAAGCAGTATGTAAGAAATGTTAAGTCCTTTGTACTGGAAACTTGCATTCTCCCAGTAAGGTCATATATTGTACTACGTTGCAAGCCCCTGGAGCAGTTTTTTGAGTCACTTGAGAAAATGTGACTCTATGTAATCGGTCAGTGTTAGTCTGTCCGGCCGGCCGGCCGTCCGGCCGGCCGTCCGTAGACACCACCTTAACGTTGGACTTTTCTCGAAAACTATCAAAGCGATCGGGCTCATATTTTGTTTAGTCGTGACCTCCAATGACCTCTACACTTTAACGATGGTTTCGTTGACCTTTGACCTTTTTCAAGGTCACAGGTCAGCGTCAAAGGAAAAATTAGACATTTTATATCTTTGACAAAGTTCATCGGATGTGATTGAAACTTTGTAGGATTATTCTTTACATCAAAGTATTTACATCTGTAGCCTTTTACGAACGTTATCAGAAAAACAAGGGAGATAACTAGCCTTTTCTGTTCGGCAACACGCAACTTAACGTTGGGCTTTTCTCGGAAACTATAAAAGTGACCGGGCTCAAATTTTATGTGAACGTGACTCATTGTGTTGTGAATAGCAATTTCTTCCTGTCCATCTGATGCCTCATATAATATTCAGAACTGCGAAAGTGACTCGATCGAGCGTTTGCTCTTCTTGTTGATTAGTGCTTTTGTGAACAAGAAACAATTGACAAGTGGCACTATCCCATCTTCCCCCTTTCCTCTATCCCATCTCCCCCTTTTCCTGTCGCAATATAACCTTGAATGGTTGAAAACGACGTTAAACAACAAATAAAGAAAGAAAAGAATTCATCAACGAGTGATTACTGCCTCACCATAGCAGTTAGGCCAGTCTTACTAACTCTTACTTTTATTAATGTGCCGTGATGCAAAGACGTTGAGCAGTTTTCAGATGTTTATGAATCTAGGGCTTTCAAAATTTACTGACATGTTGGACTCCATGACATCCAAACATGAAGTTCAGTTACCCCTTTTCAACTTTGAAGGTCACATTGTAGGCGAATTTTTAGCAAAAAGTTGGAACATTGGTGTGACTGTTCTTACTCACAAGAGAAGTGATTTAGTTATTTGCTGATTTTTATTTTGTATGGCCTTCTTTCACCCATTTAATCATTCATAAATGTTCATACCCAAGGGAAGTAATTCACATATATATCTATGGCCAATGTTTTCACAGGGCATCTGCCCCCCCTCCCCCCCCCTCCCAACACACACTCACATGGGCTAAAACTTACATGGCTTTTATGGGTATGACGCTCTTAATCACAAGGGAAGTAATTTACTGATGGTGTGTTTTCATTTCATGTGGCCTTCACCGATTTGAATAATTTATTTTAGCTTATCCAATTATAGTGTGGATGAACACTGTCTCCACTCAAAATAGTCCTTTGCTATTGTACATTGTGAATCAGCATTTTTGTTTTTGTCCTGTTTGAATAAAGTGCAATAATTTTACAACCAAAGTGTTAATGTTAAAGATGTTTACATAATGTGTGAAGGATGATGCATTTGAAAACTAATATTGTTAAATGTCAATTGACCTGTGACAAGTCAGCAAAGTGCAATATCCAAGCATGAAACCCGCACACAATTCCCAAACAACATGCTTTCTTTTCCACAAAATTCCATCCAGGTGAAAACAATTATGTGAACGTCATAACATGGTGTTTTTTTTACATTAATAATCAAGCCTAACACCAACTAACATGGTGTTAATAGGCATTTGAGCAAGCTTTAACACCAACATAACATGGAGTTAATAGGCATTTGAGCAATCTTTAACACCAACATAACATGGGGTTTTGCATGTTAAACCAGCAATAACATGATGTTAATCACATTACAAGCAAGCTGTAACACCACCAAAACAAGCAGTTTTGCAAGTTAAGTCTACGATAACATGATGTTACTTGGCGTTAAACCAAAGCTTTACTGCCATCAAAACTTGACATTTTTGCATGTTACAGACATGCTGTAACATGGTTTAACATGATGTTTTGACCGTCGCAAAACGCGCTGAAATTCCAGGCAATTTCGCAGCGATAACTTCAACAAAATCCAATCAAAATCTGGCGTTGTCGTGAACACCAAAATGTGATAAACCCATTGAAACTTGAAGTTTTGTTGGGATTTTGAGTAGTTTTGTAAGATACAAAATGCCACTTTTCGCCCAGTGAGTGAAGAGAGGTATTCCAGGAAACCACAGGTCACAGGCTATTGTTGAGAGCTTTAACAAACAGTTGGCAGAAAAACTGTTTTCATATCAGTACCATCAGGAATTTTTGGACACAGAAAGTAAATTGCGTAACACTGAATGGGTCAAAAGATTACCATCAGTACTTAGAGCAATGAATCTGGAGGTATTTAAAGCTACAGGGTTAAGACCAGTTGATGCAATCAAACAGAAAACAATACCTGTTGCTCCAAAGTCAACAACACCAGTGGCATTACTACCTTTCAATCAGAAAGTCAGATATTTATATGCACCCGGTGAAGCTGAGGGTGACAGCAGGAAGCGTGCAACGGATCCAATCTGGAGTATTGACATTCATGAAATCAAGAGAGTAGTAGAGACAAATCCACCCATATATTACTTGAGAGAACCAGCACCGCAAAGAGCCTTTGTAAAAGAGGAATTACAATTAGTTCCACGTGGTACAAATGTTAAATGATTTTTTATTTAAGATTTTATAGTGTTAACAAAAATGGAAGCTCTGAGAAAGAATTCTAAGCAACTTCATTTTTTTAATTTATATTTTTATTTTGAGTTATAAAATCAAACTCAAAGCGATGGAAGACTCTGTATTAGAATCTTTATCGACAGTATTTGACACCGTTGAATTACAAGTAACGGATCCTCAAAATGTGCAGTCCAGTGTGCAAGACGCCATTGAACAAATTCCAAACAATTTGTTGATTGAACCTCCAGTAAAAGTGCAGATAGTCAGTTTAATAAAATACAAAACAGTCAGTGATGAGATGCTAGAAGTTCATGTTTCAACCAGACAACTAGCACTTAATTCTATGGCAGAATTGAATGGAAACTGGGCAGATGAAATGATGAAACGGTTTGAGCAAGCTGCAGAGGATGCAAAGATGAAAGGATCCGGATGGTCAGAAGGTGAAATTCTAAAAATAGAATTGAAGCTAAGTAAATTTGCCCCCATCAGAGGTAGAAGTTACATACCTTTACCTCCTGCTCTTGTCAAAAAACGTGCTGTGCTGAACATAAAGAATGATGATGACAAATGGTTTATGTGGTGTGTTCTGGCAAGACTGTACAGTGCCCAGCCAGCAAGACATTAGCGGCCGATAATCGGCCGAACACCCTTCAAAAAGTCGGGCCGGTGACGTCAAAACATACGACGCGGGTGTTGGCCCGACTAACTTTTGCAAAGAGGCAACCGAGGCGGCCGACAGGCGGCCGAACACCTGTACTATGGCGGCACGCATCCGGTCCGATGTTAATCGGCCCGATGACTTGTTGGACCTGCGGCCCGACACCTTATGCCGACATCGGGAAGATATCGATTTCAGCGGGAAGACATCGGGACGATGTCGGCCCGCAGGTCCAACAAGCCATCGGGCCGATTAACATCGGAACGGATGCGTGCCGCCATAGTACAGGTGTTCGGCCGCCTGTCGGCCGCCTCTTTGCCTCTTTGCAAAAGTTAGTCGGGCCAACACCCGCGTCGTATCTTTTGACATCACCGGCCCGACTTTTTGAAGGGTGTTCGGCCGATTATCGGCCGCTAATGTCTTGCTGGCTGGGTGCAGCTACAGCAGTATGTCCCCCTTCCCCCCCCCCCCCCCCCCCGCCCCCCAAGTGTAACAGTGCAAAATTCACTTAAAGCTACAGCTACAGCAGTACAACCCCCCTCCCCCCAGTGTTACAGTGGAAAACAAACCTACAGATACAGATACAGCAGTATGTACAACCCCCTCCCCCCCCCCCCCAGTGTAACAGTGCAAAACACAACACCAGCTACAGATACAGCAGTATGTAGACCCCCCCCCCGCCCTCACTGTAACAGTACAAAACACACCTACAGCTACAGATACAGCCGTATGTACAACCCCCCCCCCCCCCCCCCTCAGTATTACAGTATAAAACACACCTACAGCAACAGATTCACCAGTATGTACAACCCCCCCAAGTGTAATTGTGCAAAAATTACTTACAGCTACAGCCGTATGTACACCCCCCTCCCCCTTAGTAACAGTACAAAACACACCTACAGCTACAGATACAGCAGTATGTATACCCCCCCCCCCCCCCCCAATGTAACAGTGCAAAACACACTTACAGCTACAGATTCAGCAGTATGTACAACCCCCCCCCCTCCCCCAACCCAAGTGTAACAGTGCAAAAAACACCTACAGCTACAGCAGTATGTACCCCCCCCCCCCCCCAACTGTAACAGCACAAATCGCACCTACTGCTACAGATACAGCAGTGTGTACACCCCCCCCCCCCCCCCCAGTGTAACAGTGCAAAACACACCTACAGCTACAGCATTAATATGTACAACCCCCACCCCCCCCCCCCCCCCCCCACTGTAACAGTACAAAACTCATTTACAGCTACAGATTCAGAATTATGTACACCCCCCTCCCCCCGCTACCACCACTGTAACAGTACAAAACATACAACACTCCACCCCCTTCCCTCGTGTAGAGTGCAAAACACACCTAGAGCTACAGATACAGCAGTATATACAACCCCAATCCCCCCCCCCCCCCCCCCCCTGTGTGCAAAACACACCTACAGCTACAAAAACAGCAGTATGTTCAACCCCCCCCCCCCCCCTACTGTATCAGTACATAACACACCTACAGCTACAGCGACAGTTACATCTATGCTTGGCGCTGGTGGACAATATTCACTTTTTTGGCCAAAACCGCCAGTTTTGGCCAAAAACGACAAAGATTTGGCCAAAAAACCCACACATTTGGCCAAATAAAATAGATTTGGCTATAACTTTTTTTTGGCCAAAACTGTCTATGTAAAAGTTTTGCCCAAAACTGTTTATGTTAGCTAAAACGGGAGATTTGGCCAAACTTCTGCCACAAAAAGATTTGGCCAAAAAAAGATTTGGCCAAACAAAAAAGATTTGGCCAAATCTTCACTTTTTTGGCCAAATCTTTTTTGTTTGGCCAAATGTTTTAGATTTGGCCAAATATTTTTTTGTATTTGCTGGCGCTGGTGGACAATATTCACTTTTTTGGCCAAATCTCTTTTTGGCCAAAACTTTGCTTTTTTGGCCAAAACTTTGCTTTTTTGGCCAATACAGCTTGGCGCTGGTGAACAATATTCACTTTTTTGGCCAAAAACGCACTTTTTTGGCCAAAACTGGCGGTTTTGGCCAAAACTGGCGGTTTTGGCCAAAACTATACTTTTTTGGCCAAACCTTTGCTTTTTTGGCCAAAAATGTATGTTTTTGGCCAAAAAAGTGTGTTTTTGGCCAAAAAAAGTGAATATTGTCTTGGCGCTGGTGGACAATATTCACTATTTTGGCCAAAAACACACTTTTTTGGCCAAAACTGGTGGTTTTGGCCAAAACTGGCGGTTTTGGCCAAAACTGGCGTTTTTGGCCAAAACTATACTTTTTTGGCCAAAACTTTGCTTTTTTGGCCAAAACCGCCAGTTTGGCCAAAAAAGTGTTTTGGGCCAAAAAAGTGAATATTGTCCACCAGCGCCAAGCAGCTTGGCGCTGGTGGACAATTTTCTCTATTTTGGCCAAATCTACACTTTTTTGGCCAAAACTGGCGGTTTTGGCCAAAACTGGCGGTTTGGGCCAAAACTATACTTTTTTGACCAAAACTTTGTTTTTTGGCCAAAACTGGCGTTTTTGGCCAAAAAATGAATATTGTCCATCAGCGCCAAGGGGTACTCAAAGATTTGGCCAAAAAATGAAGTTTTGACCAAAACTATTTTTTTGGCCAAAACTCTCAATGCAAAAGTTTTGGCCAAAAAAAATATTTGGCCAAATCTAAAACATTTGGCCAAAAAAGTGAAGATTTGGCCAAATGTTTTAGATTTGGCCAAATTTTTTTTGGCCAAAACTTTGCACTTAAAAGTTTTGGCCTAAACATGTTTTTGGCCAAAAACACACTTTTTGGCCAATAATGTACGTTTTTGGCCCAAAAAGAGTGTTTTTGGCCAAAAAAGTGAATATTGTCCACCAGCGCCAAGCATATACATCAGTATGCACACCCCCCCCCCCCCCCCAGTGTAACAGTACAAAACACACCTACAGCTACAGATTCAGCAGTATGTACAACCCCCTCTCCCCCCCCAGTGTCACTGTGCAGAACACACATACAGCTACAGATTCAGCAGTTAGTATGTACACCCCCCCCCCCCCCCAAGTGTGTAACAGTGCAAAACACACCACCAGCTACAGATAGATCAGTATGTACATCCCCCCCCCCCCCAAGTGTTACAATGCAATACACGTCACACCTACAGCTACAGATACATCAGTATGTACACCCCCCCCCCCCCAAGTGTAACAGTGCAAACCACACTTACAGCTACAGATTCAGCAGTATGTACTCCACCCCCCCCCCCCCCCCCCAGTGAAACAGTGCAAAAATCACTAACAGCTACAGCAGTATGTACCCCCCTCCCCCTACAGCTACAGAAGTATGTTACCCCCCCCCCCCCCCCTGTAACAGGACAATACACACCTACATCTACAGCAGTATGTACACACACACACCCCACCCCCACTGTAACAGCACAAATCACACCTACAGCTACAGATACAGCAGTATGTACACCCCCCCCCCCACTGTAACAAGACAAAACACACCTACATCTATATTTACAGCAGTATGTACAACACCCCCCTCCCCCACTGTAACAGGACAAAACACACTTACATCTACATATACAGAATAAGATACAGCAGTATGTACTCCCCCCCCCCCCCCCCTCACTGTAACAGCAAAACTAACATTGAGAGCAAAAAAAAACCGAAATCACTTACTCGCTCCATCCGTGTTGTCCTCGAGTTGACGTCTGAATCTGATTGTCATTGCCAAGAGCCTGACTCACTGGCTACACAACTATTCTCACCGCCACCACGTGGCACTGGGACCAGCACTCAGATTGAGATCCCGAGGCGACATTCGTCTCGGATAACATATCATCAATGTGCTGTCCAACATTCCCAAGAATGTCTCTTCTTTCGATATTAACTTGAACTAAGAAAACAAATAAAATTCGCTCACGCGGGAAAGCAGCAGCCATTTTCACACTCAATCTTGTTTACCGTAAGGAAAGCTATTTGAATATTTCAAGTAAATGATGGCGTATTTTTAAAATGTAAAACTCATGATTTGAGCTCATGCTGTATTTGATTGCAAATATGCAAATAAAACTTACAATTAATTATCCTACTCCTATGTGAAAAAGTCAACAAATATGAATAATTTAGTTTCGCATTTGCATGGTCAGTCTCATAATGTCACGCCGTTGCTGGACCGACGCTTGAACAGGGGACGTAACAAATGTTAAAATAATGATCATCAATTTGTTATCTCCCGTAACTCTGCATAATTTTATCGACAGCAACATTGCGTCGGGCCGATGTCGGGGTTTATTACGTACATTTGCCGAGTTTTACACACAGTCAAACGGTATCGGCGCGACAACGGACGTCGACACACGACATATGACGACGTCACCCGACTGAAATCGTCAGTCGGCCGACGAAAGCTTGCTAGCTGGGTGTAAAGAAAAATGCAGAAAGAGTGTCTAACTATCATGCATACAGAAATAAACTAAACTTTACTGGTATTGAATTTCCTGTCAGCATTACAAGCATTGACAAATTTGAACAGCAAAACAAACCCATCACCGTAAATGTTTACACGTGGGATGAGGAAGATGAACTGAAACCAGTCAGAATATCAAAGAACTCACCAACGATTGGTGATTGTGATACTAACCATGTTGACATGTTACTAATGACTGATGGTGTAAAATATCATTACACTTTGATTCGTACAATGAGTAGACTGATGGCGAGCACAAGCAATCACAATAGTAAACAAGACTTTTGTAGGCGATGTCTATTGCGTATTCCATCAATGCATGCAGCACTTATACACAAGCATTGTAAGAGCGTTGATGATGCGGTTGTGAAGTTAACAACACCACCGCCAGACAGCAAAGTGTATTTTAAGAATGTATGCAAACTACAGAAAAGTCCTTATGTTGTTTATGCTGACTTTGAATCTATCATTGTGCCATATGAAGGACCTTTACCAAAAGACCTACCTAAAACAGTAACTCTAAGTAATCATCAAGTCTGTTCATATGCATTTATTGTTGTTAGTTCAGATGGTAAACATTCTAAACCGCAATTGTACAGAGGACCTAATGCAGCAAAGAACTTCTTACAGCAAATGAACCAAGTGCGAAATGACTGCTCCAAACAACTGAATCTTTCAGACATTGTTATGAAACCTGAAGACCAAGAACAGTTTAATTCTACCACACAGTGTTGGATATGCGAACAAAGTCTAACACCAAACACAGACAATCCAATAGTAAGAGATCATGATCATGTAAGTGGGCAGTTCCGAGGAGCAGCACACAGCAAATGTAATCTACAATTAAAGTTTGATCCTAAGACTTGGAAGCTTCCAATCTTCTTCCATAACTTGCGCGGTTATGAGTCACATCTGATCATGCAGATGATTTGGATAATTTTCGTGTTGATTTCCAAGGATTCTTGTGTTAAATGTTTGCAGAGTGGTGTATAAGAGTGTATTGAAGCTAATTGTGAACCTGTCTTGTCGGAATAAGTGAATTTGTGAGTGCTATTGGTGTGAATTTGTGTGATCGTCTGTCCACGTGTTAGAGCGGCCATCTTTCCTTCCCGGTCGTGAATCAGCTAAGTGCTTTTGTTTCCCTTGTTTTCGTTGCTCTCTACTTGCTGTTTTCTCGTTCTTTCGTTCGTTGGTGTTTGTCAACGAGAGCTTGTGGTTTTATTCTGTTGTCCTTGTCAACGTTTTGTGGGTTGTTTTACTGCATTTGATCTCAGTGTTAGTGTGTTGTTGTGGTGTTGTGGTCGAGGCGCTTTCGGACTTCCCGTGTCATCCTAGACCGTAGCCTGTCGTAAATTATAGTGTGTTAGTCTTTTTGCTGCTAGATTGCTTAGACTGTTGTTATTATTTTGTTAGGTTAGAATGTTTCTCTTTCTGTAAACGTAGTCTGCCTTATGCGTTAGCGTGTACCTTAGTGTGTACAGTGGCCTTTGTTCTGCCCAGGCGTCATAGTTGGTAGCCTGCTAGACTATTGTTGTTGTTCAGTCAGCTGTAGCTACACTGACCAGCGCCTGCGTGCGATGAGTCACAGAGTGAGTTGGCCCTTTTCCCACTGTTCTGCCCGCTTATACAATAGGTAGGGATTGTCTCCTGAGATGTACCCTCAGAGTACATTCTTAGGTGTCATACATTGCGTGAGCTCTCTTTCTCTCTCTCTCTACCTCTCTCTCTCTCTCTCTCTCTCTCTCTCTCTCTCTCTCTTTTTCCACTCCCCTCTCTCACTATGGCGATATGTTCCCCCCTCAACTACCGTCCCACCGATGCTGCTAGACTGCGCCTGCCACGGCCTCTATACCTCCATCTCAAGGAGCTGGGAATCCTGCAGAGACCACCAACCGTAAGGGGCTGTCGCGCCGGCCGCTCGCAGCGTCTTCGAACCGCACAACAACTTGCTGCCCTCAACCCTTCTCCTACCTACACTTCTCTCACGCCCACCACCCCCACCCAATGTACCACTACCCCTCCCCAGCATCCCCCCACCCTTTCTCTGCTTCCTTCTATCCCTCCCTATTCTCCCACCACCCCTCCCCATTCTCTCACCACCCCTCCCCATCCTCCCATCACCCCTCACCTCCCCACCCCTCCCCTTTCTCCCACAACCCCTCCCCAGCACCCGCCCACCCAAAATCAGCACCCACCCACTCATTCCAAAAACACCCTACACCTCTGCCTCCTCAACTCCCAGTCAGTAAATCCAGAAGGCAAAGCAGATCTGATAGCAGACTACATTATAGAAAACAAGTTAGACGCCCTGTTCATCACCGAGACGTGGCTGCGACCTGGTGATGACCCCAAGATCAAGCAGCTGACCCCCGCAGGGCTGGGCGTGGTGGAGGCATCGCCGTCGTCTACAAGGACCACATGCATGCTGCAGCGTCCTTCTCGGACAGCCTCCCCTTCCCCCACACCACCTTCGAAGCCGTGGAGATGACGGTCGCCACCACCACCACCCTCACCTTCCTGTGTATATATCGCCCTCCCCCTAACACCAAGAACAAGCTGAAGGACTCTACTTTCTTCGACGAGTTCTCCCAAGCCCTCGACCACTACAACGGGACGTCCCATAGCGCCATCGTCCTCGGTGACTTTAACATCCACTGGGACTGCCCTGCCAACGCTGACACCAAGCGGGCCCGTGCGCTGTTGGACAGCTACAGTGTGGACCAGGTCGTTCCTTTTCCCTCCCACTCCCGTGGCCACATCCTGGATTGGATTGTCACTCGACCCTCGGACAATCTGGTCTCCAGCCTCGTCGCCAACGACCATCTTGTCTCCGACCACACCGCCATCAACTTCGTCGTCAACATCACCAAGCCAGCAAAGAAGCGGAAGATGGTCACACGTCGCAAGCTACGAGACATTGAGACAGATGCTTTTGGAGACGAAGCTGCCCTGCTGCTTGCCCAGCGAGACCCGTCGGCTCCGACCTCGCCCATTTCTTCAGCTCGACTCTGCGCCAGCTCCTCGACAAACACGCCCCGCCATCTCTATGCGCAGTCTCTGAGCGACAGCCGGCTCCCTGGTTCTCTGAGGACATCACAGCCGCCAAGATCGAGAGACGGCGAGCGGAGCGTGCATGGCGACACTCTGGCCTGGAGGTTCATAAGCAGATTCTCAGGGATGCGGTGCGTCGAGTCACGCAAGCCATCACTGCTGCCAAGATCGAGCACTTCCACGACTGCATCGTCAACGCCTCATCATCCAGGGAGCTGTTCTCCATCATGTCCTCTCTCCTGGGCTCCTCCCCCGCTGCCCCCTTACCCACTGCTCACCCACCACAGGATATCCCGGAGTTATTCTCGGAGTTCTTCAAGGACAAGATTGACAAGCTTCGGAAAACACTCGATCAGCAGCCCTTCGTCCCGTCCCCACCCTCCCCTTCCTTCTCCGGCTCCCCCCTCACGTGCTTTCAGCCTGTCACTCAAAACCACGTCAAACGACTCATCACCAAGACGGCCATCAAGACCTGCGAGCTAGATCCCCTGCCAGGCTTCCTCTTCACCAAGTGTCTGGACAAGCTCCTGCCGTCTATCACAGATATCATCAACATATCCCTGGCCACAGGCGTCGTTCCCGACTGCTTCAAGTCTGCCGTTGTCCGCCCACTCATCAAGAAGCCCGGCCTTGACGTCAACGAGTTGAAGAACTACCGTCCTGTGTCCAACCTGCCCTTCCTCTCCAAGCTTCTGGAGCGTATCATCCTGGAGCAGTTGAGCGCCCACCTGTCTCGGAACTCGCTGATGCCAGTGTACCAGTCTGCGTACCGCCCTCACCACAGCACCGAGACGGCGCTCCTGCGAATCACCACGGACCTCCTGAACGCAACAGATAGCGGTCTCGTCTCTGCCCTTGTGCTGCTGGACCTTTCCGCGGCCTTCGACACGATCGACCACCAGCTACTCGTCGATCGCCTCAGTTCCACGTTCGGCATTCACGACACCGCCCTCTCTTGGTTTAGGAACTACCTCCAGAACCGCTCTCAGACTGTCACCACTGATTCGTTCTCTTCTCAGCCTGTCCCTGTCCGCTTCGGCGTCCCACAAGGATCTGTCCTCGGCCCTGTCCTTTTCACCCTGTACACCCAACCCCTCTCCCTGGTCATCGAACGCCACGGCCTGAACTACAACTCCTTTGCCGATGACACGCAGCTCCAGAACAGCGCCAAGCCGGAGGACGTTGACGATCTCCTTGGATCCATCTCCAGTTGTTTCACTGACATCAAGAACTGGATGACTGAGAACAAGCTGAAGCTGAACAGTGAGAAGACGGAGGCCCTTCTCGTTGGAACACGACAGAAGATTGCTTCCCTCACTGTGACCGACCTCCAGCTGGATGACGCGACTGTTCCATTCTCCCCTGCTGTCAAGAGCCTTGGCGTCTTTCTCGACTCCACTCTCTCCATGCAGACGGGTCACTCTCCTGAAAACTGGTCAGATGTGTGACATGAGTGCCCAAAAATAAAGTTAGTCAAAATTGAAATATTTTGGTGTGTTTGGTTTGTTTAACATCTCAACTTTCCAACACAAGGTTTTGAAAAGCAAGATAAACTTTTGGAAATGTTGTAATTTAAGATAATGTGTTGAAGGTTGCCTCGTCTCGCGTGTAACACAGGGCACCATTAGAGGCACATTTTTACTCTTATCATAAAAAATACAAGTGATTATCATGCAATTTCCAATGAGATACAATAGAAATTGCTTCATAGAAGTACCAGAAGTTTCAAAATATACCATACACTTACATAATGGGGGGATTACTATGAGGACGCCAGATCAACCATTTCATTATTTACAGAAAACCTTTCCAGCAAGTGATCAGATATTGCTATCTGCAAAATTGTATGATTTAAAGAATCTCCATGAATACTTAAAACAGGAATATGGACATACTTTGAAAAATCTTGGTAATGCATGCAGATATTCATCAAATGACACAGAACGTCTCGCGTGTAACCATGGACACCGCAAACAAACACAGACACCAATATCAGTTAACCATGGGTTTATTTCAGTCAAAACGAAACAACTTTTTATTGAAATGTGTGTCTGCCACGCCTGTCAAGATTTGGGACAGGCAGCACCTCAACTACTTCATCAAACTTCACAAAAAATATCTCCTCCACAGCAGGCCACACAAACGATGATCCTTGTTTCCTAAGGAAACGGACAACCACCCTATTCCCATCCAGTGTGTCAATCTGTGGACAAACAAATGAACCTTTCTTAAAATAGAAAAATTAAAAATAGTAACTAAAAAGGTTTACATCATGAATTAAAAATACAAGGAGCAAATGACACCAATAAACTTGGAAATGTCTACCTCAGAAAAGCAAACTGAAGCTCTCCATTCATACCAACTAGGAGTAATTTGGTACTTGAAATACATGTATAAATATAATTGATTCCATATGTAACCTACACTTACCATGCCATGAAAAGACTTTGCTAGGAATGTCTGCACAAATCAGTATGGATACAGAAAATTTAAAAAATGACTGCATGCAAGCAAAGTCATTCCAGTATAATAAGATTAAGATTAATGAAAAACATGTTAAAACAATTATTTACAGTAGAAACGTACCGGTCTCTCTGATCTGCTCCTGGATCAGCATTGACTGGACTGGCAGAAAGGATAGGAGCATTAGCAGCATCCTGGCATCTGAAAAAAAGTATGCAACAGTTGGAGTCAGATATTTTAATTGCTACCACAGCTTTACATCTCACATTGAGGTACATAACAGTGCATGTTACAACCGTCAAGATCCCAAGATACACACATTGGAAACCAGAGTGGTTCTGTCCTGAACACATCCTCGTAACACAAAGAAACAACAAGTCGCGTAAGGCGAAATTACTACATTTAGTCAAGCTGTGGAACTCACAGAATGAAACTGAACGCACTGCATTTTTTAACAATGACCGCAGTGAAACTGACGAGCCTGTTTAGGGCGGTAGTGGTTTCGCTGTGCTGCATAAGCCCGCTTTACTGCACCTCTCTTCGTTTGAACTTTCTGAGCGTGTTTTTAATCCAAACATATCATATCTATATGTTTTAGGAACCGACAAGGAATAAGATGGAATTGTTTTTAAATCGATTTCGGAAATTTAATTTTAATCATAATTTTGATATTTTTAATTTTCAGAGCTTGTTTTTAATCCCAATATAACATATTTATATGTTTTTGGATCAGAAAATGATGAAGAATAAAATGAACGTAGTTTTGGATCGTTTTATAAAAAAATAAAATTTTAATTACAATTTTCAGATTTTTAATGACCAAAGTCATTAACTAATTTTTAAGCCTCCAAGCTGAAATGCAACACAAAGTCCGGCCTTCGTCGAAGATTGCTTTGCCAAAATTTCAATCAATTTGATTGAAAAATGAGGGTATGACAGTGCCGCTTCAACTTTTACAAAAAGCCGGATATGACGTCATCAAAGACATTTATCCAAAAAATGAAAAAAACGTCTGGGGATATAATGCCCAGGAACTCTCATGTCAAATTTCATAAAGATCGGTCCAGTAGTTTACTCTGAATCGCTCTACACACACACGCACAGACAGACACACAAACATATACACCACGACCCTCGTCTCGATTCCCCCTCTATGATAAAACATTTAGTCAAAACTTGACTAAATGTAAAAATGACTACACGCTGTGTAAAATCTGCTCCAGTGCGAATGAAAATGCCAGTATCTGTCATAATTTCTGTCCCGCACGCATCGCTGACACCGCATGCGGAAAGCAGCAATGGCGTCTGCTATACGAACGAGACAGCTCTGGCTATGATGAGAGATTCAAACGCTATTTCTTGAGATTCTCAACAAAACAAATGAACCTGAACCACATGATCTAATCTTCATTTAAAAAAATAGAAAATAAACTAACAAGAGGCGCAAAACAATCATAAACAAGAAGGGCAAAGCCCATACGACTCACATGCTTTACACATTTTTCCTACCAAAATACATGTGACCTTGACCCAAGACCCAAGGTCATCCAAGGTCATGCAACACAAAGCTGTTAATTCAAGACATAGGAAGTACAATGGTGCTTATTGGCTCTTTCTACCATGAGATATGGTCACTTTTAGTGGTTCACTACCTTATTTTGGTCACATTTCATAAGGGTCAAAGTGACCTTGACCTTGATCATATGTGACCAAATGTGTCTCATGATGAAAGCATAACATGTGCCCCACATAATTTTTAAGTTTGAAACAGTTATCTTCCATAGTTCAGGGTCAAGGTCACTTCAAAATATGTATACAATCCAACTTTGAAGAGCTCCTGTGACCTTGACCTTGAAGCAAGGTAAACCAAACTGGTATCAAAAGATGGGGCTTACTTTGCCCTATATATCATATATAGGTGAGGTATTGAATCTCAAAAACTTCAGAGAAAATGGGAAAAATGTGAAAAATAGCTGTTTTTTAGGCAACATTTATGGCCCCTGCGACCTTGACCTTGAAGCAAGGTCAAGATGCTATGTATGTTTTTTGGGGCCTTGTCATCATACACCATCTTGCCAAATTTGGTACTGATAGACTGAATAGTGTCCAAGAAATATCCAACGTTAAAGTTTTCCGGACGGACGGACGTCCGGACGGACGTCCGGACGGACGTCCGGACGGACGGACGGACGGACGGACGACTCGGGTGAGTACATAGACTCACTTTTGCTTCGCATGTGAGTCAAAAAACGAAAACTTCTTTTCACGTTGGACTGTACCTAGATCTACTCTACCCATGAATTTGCCACTTGGTTGCGTTTTTTCTGACAGAAAGGCATTTTTTTCGAATTCAGTTTGTAAACATGACAAAATCATATTAGTGGTTTAAGTTCTACACGCTAAATAGTAAAAATAGAGCCGTTGTAAAGCTCAAACTTACCTCAAAGGTTGTGATCACATGTACCGTCTCGCACGTCTGTCGTCAACTTTGGCGCGGACCCCGCAACAACAAAGTTTTCCTGCGTCTAACCGCGTGCTCGATTGTACGAAAACACGTTTGCACCGTGTAACCCCCGCAGGGACTCCCTTATATTCATGCGCGAATGGGTTGAAAGATCGCAAGTTTGCCAGAAAATAGTTCTGCAATGTGCTCACACGTATCGCAAATTTTCGGACACCACTTGCAGATCTATCAGAACATCTCATTAAACTTGCTTTACAGACTCAACTTGAATCTCACTCAATCGCGATTAACGACATCGAATATTTTACTATGTCAGAGTAGAATTATCCATCCCCTGAAACAGTATGCACAAGTTATGTTTGGGCAAGGCGTTGAAGCTAAAAATTGGACACCATGCGTGACGTGCGAGACGATTGTTTCTACATTGTCAAATGCAACTAAGTTATTATCGAAAGATCGTTTGGGCGCATCGGGCGGGTGAAATCAAATTCATACACAGGAATTTGCAACAATTGTAGAAAAATGTGTTATCAAATGGGTAAATTTGAGGCATGTGTATGTGCAGAGATAGCATGTCACACTTTCGAATGGAAAAAAGTGGCGATTTCAGAGCTTCTGCAGTGCAAAGCAAATCACAGAATTTACAAACGCTTTAGTTCTTGTTCACACTGTTCCTCCAAATAACACTGAAGACAACAAAACACATAAAAATAAAGGAAAGTAATTATTTTGTTGTTTATTTAAATGTTTTTGTACGCTGTCCCGACTGACCAGTTTCTAGGAGAGTGACCCAGACACACATCTCCTTCATCATCAAGACCTGCTTTTTCCACCTACGACGCATCGCCTCCATCCGTCGCTACCTCACCCACGACGCCTGTGTCAAGCTGGTTGTCTCCCTCATCTTCAGTCGTCTGGACTACTGCAACTCCCTTCTGGCTGGCCTCCCCGCCTCATCCATTCATGGCCTACAACGAGTCCAGAACGCCGCTGCCAGGCTGACGTTGAGGAAGACGAAGCGAGACCACATCACCCCCCTACTTCGCTCCTTGCACTGGCTCCCTGTCAACACCCGAATCTCCTACAAACTGTCCACTCTGGTCTACAAGTGTCTCAACGACTCTGCTCCCGAGTACCTTCAATCCTCCCTGGACCTGTACACCCAGCCCTCCGACCGTCCCCTTCGTTCTGCTGCTGACCCTCTCCGCCTCCACATCCCTCGCTCGAAACTCGCATCTGCTGGTCAGCGTGCATTTCCCTCCGCGGGCCCCTCCGTCTGGAACTCCCTGCCGCTTGAGCTTCGCCAGAGCCCCTCTCTTGACGCGTTCAAGAGTAGGTTGAAGACTCAGTTCTTCACGTAGCTGGCTGCGACTTTCATGCTCGACGTGATGTGCTGTGCCCCAAAATACATTCTTGTGCTGTGCTCTGTGAGAGGTGTTTTCTTTGTGCTTAATATTATTTTGTTTGGACCTAGATATTGATGTGTACATTGTTGTTAAACAGTTGTTTGTTTACCAGGGTTTGCTAGTGTGTGATAGGGTTCGTGTCCGTCTGAAGATGTTAGTTTCTTTGTTAGTCCTGTGTTGACAACTCTTCGACAAGCGCTTAGAACTGTACCCACGGAATACGCGCTATATAAGCTTCATATTGATTGATTGATTGATGCAGGCAGTAACTGATGAATAAAAAGCAAGATGCATTGCGCAGTCTTCAGAAAAGTACATGGCCTTTACTCTGAATAGTTTATACTTCTACGATTCTGCTCAACATCTGATGGGAACACTTGAGTCTTTATCTTCATCACTAACTGCTTTCCCAATCACATGTAAGTACTTTGACAGTGACTTAGTTAGAAAGGGAGTCTATTCATATGAATACATGGATTCGTGGGAGAGGTTTGATGAAGATGAGTTACCACCAAAGGATGCTTACTTCTCACGGCTGAAGGGTAAAGGTATAAGTGACGAAGACTATGAACACGCTAAGACTGCATGGAATAACTTAGGATGTAATACAATGGGTTATTATCATGATCAATATTTGTTGGCTGATGTTTGTTTACTTGCAGATATATTTGAGAATTACAGAAGAACATGTATGAAGCACTACAATCTAGATCCTTCACATTACATATCTGCACCAGGCATGAGCTGGGATGCATTTCTTAGATTTACAGGAGTAAAAATTGACTTGCTATCAGATCTACCTACACTTCAGATGATTGAAAATGGACTGCGTGGAGGAATCAGTATGGCTTCACACAATTACTGCAAAGCCAACAACAAATACTTGGACGACTTTGATCCTATGAAACCTTCTAATTACATCATGTATCTAGATGCAAACAATTTGTATGGTTGGGCAATGTGTCAGACGCTTCCACTTCGGAACTTTAAGATCTATTCAGGACCATTTTCACAATGTGTTGTGCTGACAATATTAAAAGCAGGCCCAGACAGTCGAAAGGGATGGATACTAGAAGTTGACTTAGACTATCCACTATCACTTCATGATCTACATAATGATTATCCTTTAGCGGCTGAGAGGTTAAAAGTAAACCCAAGAGAACCTCCAAAGCTGGTGCCCAATCTGTTTCACAAAAAGAAGTATGTGTGTCACTACAGACTGTTACAGTTTTACATTAGACATGGATTAATTTTGAAGGCTGTTCATCGTATAATTTTATTTGATCAAGAACAGTTTATGAAACCTTACATAATGAAAAACACAGAACTGAGAACCAAAGCCGCTGATGCATCAGAGAAAGACTTTTTTAAACTGATGAACAACAGTTGCTTTGGTAAGACAATGGAAAACCCACACAAGAGAAAGGATGTTAGACTTGTTACAAGAGAAAATGAGGCCATCAAGCTGACATCCAAACCACAGTATCAAGACTTTAAATACTTTCATGAACAGCTGTATGGTATCTTAATGAAAAAACTTGAAGTCAAGCTTGACAAACCAGTATTCATAGGCTTTACTGTGCTAGAGTTGTCAAAACTGTTGATGCTTGAGTTTTTGTATGATTATTTGAAACCAAGATATCCCAAATCGAGAGTACTTTACACAGACACAGATTCATTCTTACTTGACATTCCAGCGGATGACATTTACAAAGATCTAGAAGCTGAAAGTCCTGCAGTAAAAGGAAAAGATTCTTTTTATGACACTTGCGACTACCCTAAAGAATCACCATTGCACTCAAATGTTAACAAGAAGGTTATTGGAAAGATGAAAGATGAAATGAATGGGAAGATAATTAAGGAGTATGTTGGATTGCGTGCAAAGATGTACAGTGTTGCAAGTGAGAAAGGGGTGGTTAAAAAAGCAAAGGGTGTTGGCTTAGCAAACAGGTTGTAAAGTCGAGCATATCGCATGATAACTACAAGGAAGCACTGTTTCAGAAGCGAGTGTTTCACCATGACAACCCTAAGATCAGTTCCGCGCTTCATCAGATCAACACAACTATTGTAAACAAGAAATCTTTAGATGCTAATGACACAAAGCGCGTTTATTCATCACCAGAATATTCTTATGCAATTGGGCACTGGAGGACAAACGCGGCTCCAAATAGTCTGAGTGTGTAATAAGAATTTTTGTCAATCGGGAAAACCCGCTATGACAGCTTTGTTTTGACTGCAGCGGGGAAGAGGACGTTGCTTGCGTTAGGGAAGTATTTGTGAAAGGGGAGTAGGCTTTGTTGAGTTTCAAAGCAGCCACCAAGTACACTTGTCAAAGCTTGATTCAATAAACAAGTCATTTGCATAAAGTGCACTCGGTGGCCGCCTGAAAAGGCAGCCTAAATATTGAAGCGTAGTGAAGCGAAGCGTTGAAACAGAGTGACCCAAGCCGCCGGTTTACCAGCAAGACCTAACCGTTCACGCGTGAACGGTACTATTTTTAGAATCCTAGAATTCTTGAGAATGTTGGAGCTGGCTTGTTTCTGGTACATGAGGAGCTTGTTTCCAGATGGAAGCAAATTCTGGCACTTGCAGCATGCTCTTAATGTTATTTAGCTTGCTGTAAATAAAACGAAAGGGAAGACCAACAGCAAAAAATCCAGGATACACCTGCAACGGCTCGTAATTTCCGTGCATGAACATCGGAATAGCCTGTTTTTGCTTTCAACCAGTCAGCCCAAGTTTCTTTTATTCTCCCTTATTTCCTCTCCTTCTCCTGCCAGTTTTTACACAGAATTAAAAAGTTGCCAAACTGAATGTAAATCATCATAGTCTGTGCATCTTGTCTAGCTAAATTTCTCACTCCTTTTTTTAATCTTTCTACCATTTCGTCTTCATTTTATGGGTTTTCAAATAATTTCTCAGAAAAAGCTTCTCTGGAAATCGTTGTTTTTATATCAGCTTGATTAGAAATCAGATAATTGTGTAATGCCTGTGGAGTTGTGAGATCATTTCTGCTTTTCTTTACTCCTGTTTTTTCTTTGAACAACTGCTCAATCTTTCTTTTCGGCTTTTTAGGTAATTCTATCGGCCCTTCTTTTACAGCTTTATCTACAATTTGCACCATTTCTTCAAAATACTTCCGATTCTCTAACAAAGTTTTCTTCTCTTCTTCTGTCCAAAATTCTGATGGTGTTGGTGGTGGAAGAGGAATTTCCTGATCTTGCTCAAAAGCCATACTTTCTGGAATGATTAAATTGTTTTTTTGACGAGAAAAATCTAACAGTTTTTGGTTAGCTGCTTGCGCTTCACTAATTTCCTGAGCTAATTCTTGTGAAGAAATACTGTCTTGAGACATGAGATTAATCAACAGAAACACAAAGTCAAACACTTCTCTCACAGAAAACTGCCACCGCTTCAAACAAGTCTGAACACCACAACCACCAAAGTAAAATGACAAGATATCCCAGCCCCGTTGCTAGCCACAACAAAACATTAGGGTGGACGTGACGTAACTGTTACTGTCACATGATTTAATCTTGTCTTGCCATTGGAGGAATATAGAAGACAAGCATGCAGGCCTGGCGACGAGGGGCAGATTGTATCACGGGTTGATATTGATGTTATTATTATAGTGTATTATTATTGGGTTTTTTTAGTGTGTGCCTGTGTGTACGTTGAAGGCAAACCTGACGCAGACAAATTCTCTTGGCCATCGTGTAGTACAATAGTAGCTGAGTAAGCAGTATTTTGCAGGGTAAGCAGAATAAGTAGCGGGCAGTAAGCCGCGTGTGTACCGAGGGCATTTCCTAATACGCTATAGCCGCACGATACCTGGCGATAGGCGCCACGATGGGAATCTCTCTCTCTCTCTCTCTCTCTCACTCACTCTCTCTCTCTCTCTCTCTCTCTCTCTCTCTCTCTCTCTCTCTCTCTCTCTATCTCTCTCCATGATGCTGGAACCTGTGACGTAGGTCTCCAAAAATGGGAAGACGGCACAGGGCCCAAGCTTACTTAATCTAGGGGGATGGGGAACACAAAGACGGACTGCAGAGATTTTTCTTGGAGGACGGAGCTATAGACCAGACCAGAGGAAATAGGGCTAGGGAAATAGAGTATAGGAGTGTTGACAAGCAGAAAAGATAATACAAGTGATTATTTAGAATAAGTTAGCATAGAAACAAGTGATAGCTAGGATACGACAGTTGAAATAGAGTGCCAACAGAACAGTCTGCATCAGGTAAGCACGTACGCACGTTGTTTCCCCTTTTGTGTCAAGTTGTACCCTAAATAAAAAGAAGAAATTGTTGCTCTTGGTTTCGTTTGCATTCTTAAGATTGTTCGTACCTTGTTCTTTGTCTCCATTATAAAGATCTGTCTGTCCTCTCAACACTCCTAAAGCCAAGCGAGTAAAAGTAATTATGGACATCTTTAATAAACATCTTTAAAGACCAGGTCATCCACCATGATCGACCCCGCGATAGTTGATGCAGATGCAGGGTAATGGACAGAACATTAGGACGAAAACTTAAGCGAAAATGAAGAAAATGAAACGAAAAAAATGAGCAATTTTTTTTTTCCAAACCCCTCTCTCTTGTTGATCCCACTGCCACCCTTTTCTTCATGTCCGTCTCTATACGCCTCAACAGGAAAAAAAAAGCTTCCCCGCCCTTACCTATTTGTGAAACCCCAGCAGACCGTGTTTGGAGAAGATTTTGTTTTGATTGTTTGACGTTAATAACTGCAAAGAGTACGGTAGGCTTACGTATTCCTACACAAGCATATTGTTGGACAACATGTTCTGATTTCACAAGTGTATAAAGGCAGTGAGAGATATGTATAGCAGGTATAAAGGCAAACTGTATAACTGATCTGTCATTTGTATAACGTTCTTCAAGACATTGATATTTTCAAGCTTTGTTTATGTAACAAGGGAAGCGAAAAGTTTTGTCAAAGGCTGCTGTCGTCATCAATGATTATATTGAGCTGTTGATGTATCAATGATTATATTGAATCTTCTGTATATGCCACAAAGATGATGTAGGATTTTCAATGACTGTTGAAGTTTAAAGAATATTTTAGAAACGCTTCTCCCCAACGTCTTGTTATACTTTTCTTGAATTGTCTTTTAATTATGATACTTTTCTTTTATGATCAAACCCCTTGTGTACGTTTGTTCGTCATGTTCACAGAGTTGTTTTGATACTATGCAAATACCCTCCCTCAAAACAACCCTCGCATCTCGTTTTACCTTCCTCTAGTTTGCGGTGGGGTGCTGTGATGTGTTGGATTTGTGACGTGCGGCGAGATTGCCAAATTGTTCTTATGCATCTTTCACAGGGTTCTTTCTCTTCTCTCACTGTCCCTCTGCTTCATGATTTATTCCTTTAAGTTAAATTGTGTTAGTAGGTATTTGGCATTTGATTTTGATGTGTCTAGAATAGGATGTTTTGATAGCCGTAAGTGAAGAACGTTTTATTTAAATTTTTAAAATTTTATGGAAGATGATTAAATTAAGGAAACCTGATAATGCGGATGATGAGAGTTTCTACGAAGATCTTAGAGAGGAATTATTTCCCATTTCCACCCCCGGGACCTTGCATTCAAATCTGCACGATCGGCTGACATCTAGGGAGGACGATTTATTTAGCAAGGAGAGCGGTGCTACTGCCCAAATTCAGACAGGTGGAAATATTGTTTCAATGGATAGACTGCTATTTTCACCACTAGGCGCTCATTCTGGTCTAAGCAGCGTAGACAATAGCATGGATCCACCATCCCCTATTGAAAGGGATAGACTTAGCGGGAGTGACAGAGAAGTTAAGTTGAATTTTCACGGCGCTGAATTCGTTGGGGAAGGTGACGTCACCACTAGAATGGATAGAGGAGTACAGTTCGAAGAACAGGACCTTGGTACTGGCGTTTCTAGCAGTGCATATTTTCCATTACCACGTCAGTTAGACAGAGGGTTTCGAGTGCCAGCGCACAGCGGAACACATGGACTTTGTAAGTCTATTGACGGGGTCAAACATTACAAAGTAAAGTGGAAAGGCTACGGGGCAAAGGACAATACATGGGAGCCTGTGGATAACTTGCCCGACGAACTGGTTAGAGGCTTTCACATCCGCTTTACTCAAACAGGTCGCAAAAAGAAAAGAAGAAAATGATTGATGATGTGAAGATGTTGTCGTTGGGCATGACCTGAATGTGCCCAACTTCAACATCAATATGTGTGGTTTCATGTGTTTAACGCGACAACTATATGTTCTTATGCTTGTACGTAAGTGTACTTATGTTGTGAAAACGGGTGCTAGTTCACTAATATTGTGTTATGATAATTGTTTGTCTCAATGTCCAAGGTATGTTTTAATGTGTTAAGTCATGAGTAATGCTTATAATTACATGTGTTTTTATATTTAGTCAAGTTTTGACTAAATATTTTAACATCGAGGGGGAATCGAAACGAGGGTCGTGGTGTATGTGCGTGCGTGTGTGTGTGCGTGTGTGTGTGTGTGTGTAGAGCGATTCAGACTAAACTACTGGACCGATCTTTATGAAATTTGACATGAGAGTTCCTGGGTATGAAATCTCCGAACGTTTTTTTCATTTTTTTGATAAATGTCTTTGATGACGTCATATCCGGCTTTTCGTGAAAGTTGAGGCGGCACTGTCACGCCCTCATTTTTCAACCAAATTGGTTGAAATTTTGGTCAAGTACTCTTCGACGAAGCCCGGGGTTCGGTATTGCATTTCAGCTTGGTGGCTTAAAAATTAATTAATGACTTTGGTCATTAAAAATCTGAAAATTGTAAAAAAAAATTAAAATTTATAAAACGATCCAAATTTACGTTTATCTTATTTTCCATCATTTGCTGATTCCAAAAACATATAAATATGTTATATTCGGATTAAAAACAAGCTCTGAAAATTAAATATATAAAAATTATTATCAAATTTTTTTTTCGAAATCAATTTAAAAACACTTTCATCTTATTCCTTGTCGGTTCCTGATTCCAAAAATATATAGATATGATATGTTTGGATTAAAAACACGCTCAGAAAGTTAAAACGAAGAGAGGTACAGAAAAGCGTGCTATCCTTCTCAGCGCAACGAATACCCCGCTCTTCTTGTCAATTCCACTGGCACTGCCTTTGCCATGAGCGGTGGAGTGACGATGCTACGAGTGAGTATACGGTCTTGCTGCGTTGCGTTGCGTTCAGTTTCATTCTGTGAGTTCGACAGCTACTTGACTAAATATTGTATTTTCGCCTTACGCGACTTGTTTTGTTTTGTTTCAGTCCTGCACTATTATTTGTTAATAATTATATTATAAGAAAGGTTTTAAGGGAAGGAAAGATGGTAGTTGTTAGGAAGGCCGCACTTAAATAAAAGAAGGCATAGACGGAAGATGTATAAAACGGAAAAGAAAGGAATATATAGTAAACAATTTACGATGGTGTTGTAAATGAGAAGAAAATCCTATGGGTATTCAGGGAGAGTGGAAAACAAAAAGGGGAAACAGTTGGAAGTGCTGAAAAGCAGCATTTCAAGATGTTGTACATACATGGTACATAATTATGGATATTGAAGTGTTCTTGATGAAGAGACTCGATGTTTCGACGTTTGATATTGTAACGGGTCAGGCTCGAGTGACTAACACATGCATAGAATCATCGTTTAGGTTATCAATTTTTGTTTTTAACTGAGCGCTCAGTACACTTCTAGTGGATTCATTTTTTTTTATATCACGTCTCATTTATTTCGTTTACTAACCAGAGATGGGAACGGGAGCCGTTCCAGAGTAAAATTGTTGTGGGACCTGTGTGGGTAGCCCGCGAGTCTAATGAAGTGTATTTTGTGGAATACACGAGTACAGTCGGGGTACGACTAACCAGAGATGGGAACGGGAGTTCCAGAGTAAAATTGTTGTGGGACCTGTGTGGGTAGCCCACGAGTCTAACAAAGTGTATTTTGTTGAGTACACGAGTACAGTTGTGGTAAGGAAAGCGTCGTTATGCAAGACGGGCGCGAAATAGTCAATGGAAAGTTGTTGTGGGACCTAGGTGGGTCACTTTGGTGTGGAGCTCTTGCGTACTTGTTGAGGTACGCGGTTATGTAATGATGTGCGATGATTAGTCGCTGTGCGGGAACTGAAATTCGGCGTTCCCTTATAAACGCAAATTATTAAAATGACGTGGAATAAAGAGAAGTTGACGCGGACTGAGAATACCCAGATGAAGAAGAAAAATATTCAGACGGGTATGTCTGATATGTACAAGTGTGATATTGGAATTCACCGTCGCAAAAAAATATACCTAGTCACTTAAGTGATTTACTTAGTGAGTTATTAAGTAAGGGGGGACATGTTGATACACGAATAGTGTAAATTGAGTCGGTAATAGGAGAATTAGAGCAGATTATGATAATTAGAATGGTATTTGGAATTGAGGCGATTTGGAATTGGTTCACCGCTGAATGGTGTGGGCAGAGGTCGCTTCTCGCCATACAAAGTTCATAATAAGTGTAAATTGCCAGTAATGATAAGTGAAGTGTGGGGCCTTCAGGTAGTTATTCATAAAAGACGTTTTTGTTTTGAATAAAAACAATATAGAGGAATAGTGAAATGAATTTTGATATTTTGATGATAAATTAATGTTAATGTGTTTTATTTTAGAATTGTGACGGTTAGTTTAAATGGGATTATTAAGCCACCTTTTCCTTTTAGAATAATCATATTTTCACTACAACCTATCGCGCTCCTTTTCATTCCGTGTTTCGTGATTACCTTCGCTTGGCCTCGTGGCAGGTGCATAATGCACTGTGATGTATTCAGTCGCGACCTGGCCGCGCGCACATTTTTGCAACGGTCGCGCTAGTTCTAGCATGCATTCTTGCAGTGGCTGTCTTCCTCCTCTGTAAGCGACTACGCACGCTGTGTTTAGTAATTGCTATGATGTCTGGCCAGCACCCAGCTATATCAGCTGCAAACGCACAAGTGCTTGCCCCCTCACCTGCCTTGAACTGGCGACCTAACACAAGCACGCCGACACCAGCACGTGTTAATCAACCCCTGGTGTATAACCCTACTCCCCCTCTGCCACAGGCACACGCCGAAACCTTACCCTCGTGTGAACCTCCTATTTCCAACCACTTGTTGTTGGGACTTGAGCTTCTTTCACTTGCTCTTCTGTTGATATTCTTGATAAAATATTCTACTACGGTCTTGAAAACAATGGTCTACCGCTCAGAAGTATACCTTGAGATTACGAATGGTAAAGTTTATGTGGACATCTATTTGACATCTCTAGCCTATTGCCCTACTGAATATGATTTGTGTTTGGCATGCTGGTTTCAGAACCTCTCCCTCCTTAAGCGCGGTCTTGGCACGGACGATCTCTTTATTGCATGGCCACGTTTCTATTTGCAAGAAATCAAAACCGGTCAGACCATAGTCTTGCCCAAAACCATCAAACTAACCCTCTATCAATGTTACCGCATGCGGAAAATTGTCATGGACAATTACACTGTTCACCCAAAGATCATCCATGGTGGAAGAGCCTTTTATGTTACAAAAGGGACCCCAAGTCACGGTGTTTCCATGTCCACGGTTGGAATGAACTCACACCCCGTAACCATCAGCACCTTCCGTGACATAATCCCCAAACCCCCTCGTTTCCCACCCACGACACCCTCTGCGCCAACCCTGGATTGAGTGGTTTTTATTTTTTTATTTTTTTTATTTTTGGTGTGGGAAAGAATTAAGTTGATTAAGAGATTAATTATTTTATTGATAAAGAAGAAAGGTAAAGATTAATGAAGTCATTGTTTAGGGTTGAGAAGGAGGTAAAGATAACATTTTGTGTTGTTTTGTTTTGTTTATTTCTGGTTTTTTTTATAAATCATTAATCATCATCGCTGATAAGTGTGGATAATGAGTATGTGTCTATCGGTGTGAAATGATAAAGGCTATTTGTTGTTCTATTGGTTAATAACGTGACGCTGGAATATTGGACATATTGAATGTGTGTGTGAATATAATCACGGCAAGTTGTTTTGAATTCATGAGATTCTTGAAATCTACCTTTGGAAGTGCTTCTTCCCTTGTTGTGAGACAACACAACCGGATTGATTAAGGAATTGTTATTATTGAGATATGGATATTCAATTGTGATTGTTTGAAATAATGTCTTGAGAATTTCTGTTGCAGGTATAGTATTTCATGTGTTATTAAACTACGTTTAGCACGGACACGCTATAGTTTAATACCCTCTAAAATTCAAAATTGGCATGTTTACGTTTTTCCCTTTTGACAAGAGAAGTCACAACAATGGCGGCTTGTAAATAAATAGATATCTTAACAAGAGTTGGAACGCACCTTCGTGACTTCGTAGCGCCACATGACACTGTAGTAAGAGAAAAGGAGGTCATGCATAAACATTTTAATGCACTCCTTCTACAAACAATTCTCAAAACGGTGCTGTGGTAGTGTGATGTAGGTCACTGTGTGACATGTGTTATATTATTGGACATCGGACAACATTTCATTACGAGAGCAAGATGGCTCTCCGCCCATTTCATAAACGGTCGCTGATCCGAGGTGCCGGTATCCCAAGCCTCGGGGCCGAGGAGCCGGGTACTTGGGCGGAGAGGCGGCAACGTGCTTCGTAATGTGAACTATTGTGTTAATTAGTCGTGTGTATTTTATAAAATGTGTAAATGGAATAGGTAGACATAAGTTTTACAAGCGTCATTGAAAACGGGACCTTCTCTTGTCACACCCCTTTTCTGCGAATAGGCGAAGAATTGAAAGTTACCCCGCCCTTTTTCTAGTCTACAAGCGTGTCCGATTAAGATACGTAAAGAAAGGTGTTCATTATTGAAACACATTTGTATTAATTAAAGGCTATTTTTGTGGTTGGTTATGCTGTTATACAAGTGCTCCCAAGCTTTAGCAATAGATACAGATTATTTATATAGTGCAGTGAAAGAGCACTTAAAGATTTAGATGTGTTCGGATTGGAGTGATCGACTTGGACTGCCTTAGACATCGTTTTCGCCTTCGTCGGAGGGTGCGTCGACGTCGCCTAGTGGGCCTACGACAGTGGTGCTGGCGTCGAGACTTGAGACTTTGTTGAGGTAGCTTCGCACAAAGAGGGGACTGGATCTTCATGACGCCATAACGGCGTTGCGAACTTGACTCACCACACAATCCAGTGTGAGTCGGGGTTGTCAGTTGTCACCAACCTGGCCAACGTCACGTCATAAGGCCACGGACTCACTGACAACCCAGAAAACTACCAACGCTTCAAAAACAACATGCTTATCGTCAGCGGGTTTCACGCAATGTGGAGTCTGGGGTCGGCTAGCCCCTCGGGGGTGAAAAGCAAAGCCGACAGCTCCTGTCTCTTGCATTATGAGTATGTTGGAAAACACCAAGTGATCCACGAGTAATCCTATACTTCTACGAGGTTGCCCCAACAACGCACAGAAAGCTGATTCCAGAGTGCCAAGTCCAACGATCGACACTGTCCAGCTGTCTGCTGTCATGGCCTGCCGGGTTGTCGTCCGTCGCACCTTCACATCGTCATCACCACTGAAACTGGCTCCATCAATTAGCCAGATTCAGCAAAATCTTCAGTGTAGTTTAGTCGACACAGCGTCTGCGGAGTTTAAGACGTCGGGTTAGGATGTGATAGGTTGTGGTGTAGGGCATAAATTAGCTTGGGAGTAGTTGCTTGATATCATAACCACGAATTTAACTGATGATAAGTATGTGCATGGTCAGGTTGATTTATAAGTGTTGTTTTGCAGTGGACAATGTTTTGGTGTTGATTGATTTGATAATTTGGTGTTTTGTTGTAGTGGAAATGGTTGACATGTAAAGAAGTAAAGCAAGGTAATAGGTAAAACAAACAAAAAAATGTTTGTAAAATTCACACACACACACACACACACACACACACACACATACAGACACACACACATACACACACACACACACACACACACATACAGACACACACACATACACACCCACACATTCACACACACGCCCATGCGTACACACACTCACACACACACACAAACACCCACATACATACCACACACACACATAAACACACACTCACTCCCATACAGGCTAACATTCGAACAGACACGCACACACCAGAACATACGGTTATTGTTTTATTGATGCAATAATGGATATAGTTGTTGAGTGTTATTTGTTTGTATGTTGTTGTTGTTTTGATTGTTAGGTATTTATTTTTCAAATTTTGAAGACATTTTTTTATTCTAATTAGAGTGTTTGGGAAATAATTATGTATTGTATATGGTTAAGGTTAAGTCAATATTGGGTTCTATAGATGTGCGGTGAACATTTTTATAGACGTGCTGGGAAGTCTTCTCCTATATCTATATTGGGCTTTGTTATTTTTTTTTTATAACCTGTGTTCCTACAATGGATTGATAGCTACCCACATACACGCACGCACTCACACCCACTCACACACACACGCACACACACGCACACACATACCCCAAACACACTCACACTCGCACCCAATTATGTACAGGCTTACGGTGGATGTAGTTGTTTTACTACTGGAATATCGTCGGAAGATCAAGTTGATGAGATATTTTGTTGTGTTTATGGTGGATTACTGTGAGTGTTCCTTGTATAATTTTGTTAGAGAACAAATTTTTTTTTAAAGAATTAAGAGCTGAGGTCAGCTCTTGCGACGGGCCGCAGGGTGGTATCACGGGTTGATATTGATGTTATTATTATAGTGTATTATTATTGGGTTTTTTTAGTGTGTGCCTGTGTGTACGTTGAAGGCAAACCTGACGCAGACAAATTCTCTTGGCCATCGTGTAGTACAATAGTAGCTGAGTAAGCAGTATTTTGCAGGGTAAGCAGAATAAGTAGCGGGCAGTAAGCCGCGTGTGTACCGAGGGCATTTCCTAATACGCTATAGCCGCACGATACCTGGCGATAGGTGCCACGATGCGGATACTCTCTCTCACTCACTCTCTCTCTCTCTCTCTCTCTCTCTCTCTCTCTCTCTCTCTCTCTCTCTCTCTCTCTCTCTCTCTCTTCACGATGCTGGAACCTGTGACGTAGGTCTCCAAAAATGGGAAGACGGCACAGGGCCCAAGCTTACTTAATCTAGGGGGATGGGGAACACAAAAAACAGACTGCAGAGATTTCTTAGAGGACGGAGCTATAGACCAGACCAGAGAAAATAGGGCTAGGGAAATAGAGTATAGGAGTGTTGACCAGCAGAAAAGATAATACAAGTGATTACTTAGAATAAGTTAGCATAGAAACAAGTGATAGCTAGGATACGACAGTTGAAATAGAGTGCCAACAGAACAGTCTGCATCAGGTAAGCAAGTACGCACGTTGTTTCCCCTTTTGTGTCAAGTTGTACCCTAAATAAAAAGAAGAAATTGTTGCTCTTGGTTTCGTTTGCATTCTTAAGATTGTTCGTACCTTGTTCTTTGTCTCCATTATAAAGATCTGTCTGTCCTCTCAACACTCCTAAAGCCAAGCGAGTAAAAGTAATTATGGACATCTTTAATAAACATCTTTAAAGAACAGGTCATCCACCATACCCGACCCCGCGATAATTGGATCAAAACACACGCTGGCTGTTTGTCTTTACCAGATCAATAGTAGTGTTGGCTTGGCGACGACGGGCAGATTGGATCAAAACACACGCTGGCTGTTTGTCTTTACCAGATCAATAGTAGTGCTGGCTTGGCGACGACGGGCAGATTGGATCAAAACACACGCTGGCTGTTTGGAGAGCGTGTAAAGCTAAAGTGGCTCAACCAGTTAATATTTCAATGGAAACTAAATTTAGCGTTGTATAAGAGAAAGGGGAAATGTACGTTCAGGGTTACTGATTCCGACAGACCCGGAATTGGTTCAAAACAACCTTACTTTACTGTATTTTTTTTGTATGGATTTATGCAGTATTTTTCTGATTTTGTCGCATGTTTCATTTTAATAAAAGTTTAGTCCAGAAGCCTATTTTTGGTTAATATTTAGGGTCTGTCGGAATCGGTGAGCCTGAACGTACATTCCCCCTTTCTCTACATGTATTGAACACAACGCGAGGCATAGACTAGACTGATTGTGCAGCAACATTACATAGGGCTAGAGTAAAGGTAAGATAAATATAGTTGCTCTCCTCGGCAATCGTCAGCCTCCCCCTGAGAACAATTAATGAGGATACGGACCCTCAGCTAGGGCTCCGGTTACAGTTAGCTCCCTTACTTTTTTGCCCATGTGGTGAGAAAAGCTCGAATCTCCAGCTGCTTTTTAAAGTCAGAAAAAAGTTCTTGAGAAGAAAACTCGTATCTTCATGTTATTCAGGGGAGCGCCGAAAAAAACTTGCTTGGGTTAAACTTATTAGGTTTGTGTGCCACTCTTGGACGGAAACTATGACATAACAATGAATAATATACAGGTTGCTTCTGTTGTATTTTTAGCTTACTGATATCTATTTTTCAGAAATATGAAATATGGCCACTGAAGGTTAGGTGACAAATGAAGAAAAGCCTCGTATATTCTAATTGTGGATGACTCCTATGGATGAAAAGCTCCTATATCTCTTAATATTTACTCAGTTGTATCGCATATCATTAACAACCGATATTAACACAAATTTAGACTGCTATTGCACTGTTCTAAAGAAAATGTCAACTCATGAATTAAAGTTATATTTGATGCGGTGACATTATAAAACAATTTTTAATAGTTGTTTTCGATGTTCTCAATACAGCAAAAAATGAGATACGAGGTTTGAATTACAGCGACGATATTCTGTCAGCTGTTATTGTTATTGTTGCTCGTGTAAATGGACATATGTATTTCAACAAAGTTCGAAAAGCAGCATTATTCATTAGGATAAAGTGATTAATTCTTTCTCCTGAATAAAATATAACCTGCCTTTTTGTAAGCATGCAGTCAGAATGGCAAAAAATGTAGCTGTTGTGACGATCGGACGGATTCAAAAGTTTGGGGATTTGTAAAGACGTTAAACCAATAAATTGTTAGCCGTGAATTGAACATAGCTTTCGGATAAAGATTCAACAAAAACGTGTTCAATGCGCTAAGAAATGCGTCAAAGCAAGCTTTGATCGCTGATATGATATGATTGAAAACTGCGTGTAACGGTCCTAACACGGATCGACATGCAGAGTTGTAGCGTGTCCAGACACGAGTGTGTTGATGGCTGCCTTCACGACTTGCCTGGCGTGTTACCTTCACACATATGTCGCTAAAAACTACAAGGTGACCCCCCCCCCCCCAAAAAAAAAAAAAAAAAAAAAAAAAGAAACCCCCAATATGCCAATTATTTCTACATCTGTTGGCCGAATAATTTGATAATTGGTTCACATAAACTTCAGCGTATGTATGTCCCTACCACAAAGTGACATTTTTGTGTGTGGATTAAATGGTATGAAATTTGTGCAGTTTAAAAACAAAATCCAAATCCGGGGATCGCATTAGCAAAACGAGGTTTGAGTAGCCATGCACACTTACCTGATGTAACAAATGCAAAAGTTATTAGCATTTCTTTTTTTTTTTTTGGGGGGGGGAGGGGGGGGGGTACTCTGTATAATTTGTTATGAATAGTACGGATTGTCTGCTGATTCTCACGACCATGTACGTGCATGACATTCAGCTCAAACACGGACATTTTCATGGCTTGGAGTTTATCCACACCATACGCTGACCTCCCAGGGTTTTTGATTTGATTTATACCTGTCGGGATCTCTGGTGTGGGAAAGGAGTTTCGTGTTCAGATCTGCTACTTTTCCTTTCACCAACACGCGGCATTGACACACGTGAGTACACTCGTCATGTCACTGTCTAGAACTCTACACATGTCAACAAGCAAGCCAATGGTTGTCTCAGTGATCTGTGTATGGGAACACAACACGCCAGGTGTGTCTCTACAGCAGTGGGGGGTTGGGTGGGGAGGTGGAGGTGGGGGGGGGGTGTTGGGGGTTCGCTGATCCCTGAATACACCTTTTTACATTGCTCCATGTTAGGACCATTTCAGTTTCCCGCGGTTTTGGGTGCAAGTCGTAGCACATAACCACATTTTCTGTAAAAAAAAAATTCGTACAAATTCGTCTGCTTAAGTTGAATCTTAACAAAAAAGCTTTATTATTTAGAAACTTAACAGACACCCTGGCTGCACGCTATGAAACATACAACGCTGACAGGTAAAGACCATACAATAGTGAATGTTCATTGCTGTTGTACTGATCTCAGTCTCTTTGGGTTCCAGGCCAATGTTACATTGGAACCTCCCCCCACCCCTACCCGATGAGTGCTACCACGACTGCTTCCCCCTCGGACAATTGCCCCCAAATCTCTTGGGTCGTTAGTTACATATCTAAATGAGTGGGGTTTGTTCTCCATTATGCTTCCTGGTTAAAACACTCACACTCACGTCTGTATCTGGGGCGAAGCGTGTGTGTGTGTGTGGGGGGGGGGTGGGGGCAGTTGGCCTACCGTAGTGTGGACCAGTTGTCTAGGGGTAATTGCCGTAACAAGGTAGTTATACCGCGGGAGGGGGGGGGGGATTAACCTACTACTCTTTGAGATCAGCGTTTGTTGCAACGTTGAGCAACATGCTAGTTAAAATTCAACAGAAATAGATTGCTAACGTTCCAAAACTCAGAATCAAATAACAAGATGTGTAGGTCATTGGTTAATGTCTCTGTCTCTCCCTCCCTCCGTCTTTCCCTCGTTCTTTCCCCGACTTCCATTCTTGTTGGTGAAGACAATGACCCATGAGCTGTGAATGTTGGTATACACAATAACCTCTTGTTTCAAGATATCAAGCTCAATAAACCTGCTCCACTTTTCTTTTCACGTGTGTTACTATTGTCCAATTACTCGTACTTTGTATCTGAATTCTAAATGTATTTATTGATAGAAACATTCTCCGCCTAAGCTTATTCGCACTTTGACAATTCCCATTGACAACACTTTTTCTAATGTTGGCAGGAATGTGCTACCATACCACATGGCCCACCTCAGTGTCATTAGCCTAATGAGCTATGCACCCCGGGTACACAGAGTGTGTCACGTGGTCGCTGTCGTTAAATTGTGTCGACACCACGCATACAAGAGGACTTGGAATAATTCAACCAGGAGGTTTTTCCTTGCGACGTTGGTCCACACCTTGTGTTCGTTCTGTTGCATTCCGTCTTAGCACTGCACAGCGATTTGTTCTCAATAGTTCTGTATTACAACTTGCTTCATTACAGTTTTAATCTCTAAATGACGTTCGTTTTGCAATCAAGGCATAAAAGGGAGTGCCAGATAGTGAATTACCGAGTTTGGAGTCTGTGGCTGACAATACTGTGTTAAACTAATTTAAGTGAAAAAGAAATGATTTAAGGTTCAGGGGATCATAGGATCATAAGTTATCACGTGTCGTGGTATGTGCATGATGTGTTGGGTTGAGGACTGTGAAATGTAGCGTTACAACTACACAACACAGTGCTGTAAAAAGATCTGTGTAACACGTGTTAATGTGTAAAGCCAACATATATTAGGTAAAGGAAAGGAGTGTAAATTACTTTTGAAATTATTGCGTGCATATTAAACATGTGTACAGTCGATAAGTAACCTCATCTAAACAAGTAACGGTTTGCATTTGATAAAAACAATCAAATACAAACATCTTTAAACAAAAAAAGAAGATTGTCTGAGTTGCAAACAGAATGTCCCGCACTTGTAAGGACGCTTCGTCCTGCACTTGTAATGACGCTGACTGTGAATCCTACACGGGGTACAGCCACTCACTGGGATGTCGTTCTGCACAAAGGACGCTTCCAGTCTATTGATATCAACCCGTGCACTGTGAATCCCGCAGGGTACAACCAATCTCTGGTACGTCGTTATGCACAGAGGGCGGACAAGGTGTTTGTGGCGACGAGCACCACCAGTGACTGTGAGAAATGATTTGTGACAATGACAGTGATTTCTGACTGTGAGAAATGACTTGTGACAGTGACTGTGAGATGGTACTTTTTACGATTCTGGTCGTATTTAGGGGTCTATTAAGCTGCATGTGAAATTTCAGGTTCTCTATTTTCACCATGGAAACTTCACACATTTCAGCACCCCGTGACGTGTAGACATGATACAAGTCTGACTGACCTTTGTCAGTTATCAAGGTCACGGTGGGGTCATGTTAGGGTCAAGAAGCGGAGAATGATCATGCAATTTCGAAAAAAATATAAGCTAGTGTTTTCTCACTTCACACTCTCACTACATTTAGTTAAATCTGTTGGACTCACAATTTCAATTGCAAAAACGATTTTAATCTTGTTTGTTTCTCCTAATGTTGGTACAAAAGAGAGCCAGCATCCTAGAAATAACTATACATGACTTGTGTCAGTCACAGTGAAGTCTATTTGACTGTGAAACTTGACTTGTGTCAGTTACAATAAAGTCCGCCTGTTTGTGAGAAATGACTTGTGTCAGTGACAGTCTGTGAAACTTGACTTGTGTCATTGACAGTGAAGTCAGCCTGTCTGGGATAAATGACTTGTGTCAGTGACAGTCTGTGAAACTTGACTTGTGTCAGTGACAGTGAAGTCAGCCTGTCTGTGAGAAATGACTTGTGTCAGTGACAGTCTGTGAAACTTGACTTGTGTCAGTGACAGTGAAGTCTGCCTGTCTGTGAGAAATGACTTGTGTCAGTGACAGTGAAGTCTGCCTGTCTGTGAGAAATGACTTGTGTCAGTGACAGTGAAGTCAGCCTGTCTGTGAGAAATGACTTGTGTCAGTGACAGTCTGTGAAACTTGACTTGTGTCAGTGACAGTGAAGTCTGCCTGTCTGTGAGAAATGACTTGTGTCAGTGACAGTCTGTAAAACTTGACTTGTGTGAGTGACAGTGAAATTAGCATGTCTGTGAAAAATGACTGATGTCAGTGACAGTCTGTGAAACTTGACTTGTGTCAGTGACAGTGAAGTATGCCTGTCTGTGAGAAATGACTTGTGTCAGTGACAGTCTGTGAAACTTGACTTGTGTGAGTGACAGTGTAGTCAGCCTGTCTGTGACATATGCGTATTGAGCCGTGTTAGCGAGCCACACCCGACCTCGGTCAGTAACACACAGCACGCCACACTCTGCATTCATGACACGTTGTGTGGTGAAAACCTAGAAGATTGTGTCTGAAGATTTACCCAATGAGCTATAGGGGAAACAGACGTGCATAATTCTGTCACTGAGCGTGATAACCAGTAAAGCAGGGCATGTGTAGAGACTCATTCTCTAACTGGGTTTAGGGGAAAGACAAGTTGTTGATCATAACCAGCAGAACAGGACTTTGTGGACCTGGACTGATTGTCTAACCGGGTGTAAGGGAAAGACAAGTTGTTGATCATAACCAGCAGAACAGGACATTGTGGACCTGGACTCATTGTCTACCCGGGTGTAAGGGATTCTCTAACCGGAGACGAGTTGTCCAGAGCGGTTCGCCACGGGTCGCCCGCAGTGCGAATGACAGAAAGCCGTTTCTTAGGGCAGTGCAGGAAAGCGCTCGCGAAGCACTCGGCTTTGGTATAATTATGCTCGCCCACCGCGCGCTGCGTAATCCAAGATGGCGGCGGTGTTTGTGATGCCGTGTAGCGTGTTGCGATCTTCTCGGCGTGGTTTTCGACGTAACCCGAGGGATCCACCGCTTTTTCAAGGTTTAGGGACTACCCCAGCTAAATTTCCCATCATAACCACGTTCTGACGATTTCACTGACCGAATCGTCTACCAGTTTAAAAAGTACAATTTTTTCATATCTTGCAGCAATATTATTGTGCTTTCTTCGTCGCCTTCGTGAAGCGATTTGCCTCGTTGTGAGCCCGTTGCATAGACCAATCCAGAGTGACTTTTCTCTGAACGGGCTATTGATCGGGCTATTGTGATTCTGAGCAACGCATGGCTGGTGTAAGAGATTATCTAACCGGGTGTAAGAGAAAGTCAAATTGTAGATCATAACTAGCAGCACAACGCGGGTAGCTCTCTGTCGTTCCCAAAAGCAACAAAGCGCGCAGGTCACATTGGGTGAAGGTTTGAACCTGAGACCATGGCGGCCAGAAACTCGCAACAGGCACAGGCTGACCACTGGCGGCAGATCGTGACGTCATTCTACCCTGACGCTCTCACCCGTACCTACTGTGTGCCCCCGGTACACTTCAACAGGGTGCCTTACTTCAGGGGCACTGCACCTGGTACCGGTGAGCCCGTGCTTGTGCTACCAAACTGTCCGACTGGTGGCGCCCTTGTGCACACAGCTCCCCCGTCCCGTCGCCACTTCATACCGCCATCACAGCACAGCCTGTGGACCCAGGAGTCACTGTCACAGATACATCTCGCGCCAGAAAGAGTGCAGGAGAGTGACATACGGGACGACTTTGCCCAGAACCACGTGATGCTAAACCTACAGGAGCTTGGCGACAGTCGTCACGAGGCCATGTTCATCCTGTCTCAGCTACAGTTTGGCAGCTACCTCAACGAGCCTGCTTATGCCGCGGCTGCGAAACAGCTCCCACGACCAAAAGACTCAGCACAAGATCGTCAGGGCGATTTTGATTTTCTGTTGATCCACCGCCAGCACGGCATTCTGATCGGAGAGCTCAAGTCTGTGGGGAAAACCAAGGGTGCCTCGAACGAAACACAACCTCCGGCAGATCCTTTTCTTGCAAAGAAGGTTCAGCAAGCGGTCAAGCAGCTGGACAAGTCGGAGAGAGTGGTGAGGCACCTTATGAGTGACATCGGACCTGGCAGAACTGTCAAGAAAACTATCTTCCTGCCTTACATCAGCAGTGCTCAGTTAGAGCGAGTCTTGGACAACGATGAACAGTTGAAACAGGTAACGAGAGAGAGAGAGAGAGAGAGAGAGAGAGAGAGAGAGAGAGAGAGAGAGAGAGAGAGAGAGAGAGAGAGATAGCAAGAGAGAGAGAGACAGAGAGAGAGAAGGAGGGGGAGAGGGAGAAGGAGAGGGAGAGAGAGAGGGGAGACAGAAAGAGAGGGAGAGAGAGAGCAAGAGAGAGAGAGCAAGATAGAGAGAGAGAGAGCGAGGGGGGAGAGAGAGAGAGAGGGAGGGAGGGAGGGGAGGAGGGAGAGGCAGACAGAGAGACAAGAGAGACAGAGCTCGGGACAGAGAGAGAGAGAGAATAAAGAGAAAGAAATAGAGACACAGGGAGAGAGTGTGTGCTGGTCTCAGTACATTTACAATTGCTGCCTCACACACACACGCGCGAGCGTGCGCACATAGTCACAATGATGGATGTTTTGTCAGTTTCAACCAAGGAAATTGTGTCCCACACAAAGATAAAGTATTACGTACTGTACATATATGTATGTCTCTGCTGCAGGTGGTGTGTCAGAGCCTGGGTGCCGCCAACACAGCGGAGGCCGTCCAGCTGTGCTGTTGCTCTGACCAACTGTCCCAGCCTGCATCGTACTGGCACGTGACACCCGCCGTGTTATCACAGCTGAGCACCTGGTGGCAACACAGGATGGCCTGTACTGTGGACACTCGGCTCACTGATCAACTTTACCTGGACATCGTAGCCAGGTGAGAGAAGTGACATCCATGTTAGTAACTCACAGTGCTGAAACAATGTTGGTATTCTACGTTTGAGTATTAATTATCATTTATCATTCTCTGAATTATTTCTGTTACAGGTTTGTTGGTCCGGCCACCACGGTGTCTGTCCCCTGCTACAACAACGTACGTGTGGAGGTACGGACTGCAGGCCAGGCGGTGGCGGAACTGGGGCGGAGGCTGGCACTTCTGGTTCTGACCCTGCAACAGCTGGGCCTCATGAACCGAGACCCGCCACTGGTCTGCATTACGGGAGCGCCAGGAACAGGTGACAAGCTCACAGCCTCTTTCGCTAGATTGATTGTTTTTTGTTTTTGTTTGTTTCATGATGTTTGCCTCGCTGTCGATGTTGGACTGTTCTCTAAAAGATGTAGCTCTAGTTTCTTGTGCTGGCAACGCTAAATTCAGCTCTGTAGCCTTCTACTATAATTATCAAGGCTCGGTCTTTTGGGCGCACTCGGCTAACAAACTAAGCCTCTAGAAAAAGCTGTTCAAAGCAAACGCCAAACGCACTGTTTTTATGGTCTTTGTTCAAAGTTGCACAGTTTTGAACGGGAGTTTCTTCTCGACCAGAAGCCTGCCGGCAATTGATACAAATTCGTGTTGATTTTTCAAATGGTTAACTTCGCGACTATTTTGCTGTACCAACTTTTGCCTGCCTTTTCATCGACAGAAATCGGCTCAAACTCGGCTGAAAGTCGCACATGTGAATATCACAACACGCCGTATACATAGATACATCGTGTTTTTGTCGCACAACACAAAAGTTACGGGTCGCACTAGCTCGTGGGCAAAAACTTGAGGTGGGTGGCTGTATAATTATTTGTTGCTCAGAGAGACGCCAAACTTCTTGCTCTTAACTTTTGGTAGATGAAGAATGTTCAATGTGTATTTTTCTTTGAATCCACGATACTACATTTGCTTATGTGATTTTAAGCGTTGCTTTAGCTTCATCAACTCTCTCGGGTACTTACTTTTTGTGGAATTTTGGGACGTTTGACCTTTGCACGCGGCCAACGTATGCAGTTTGCGCATACGTATAAGTTACAGCTCCGTCCATCCATGGTATCGCCTGATATTTTGTCGAGACTGGGTCAATGAATATGATGACGTCACTCGAGGCTCTGCCGAGAGTGACGTCATTATATTCTTTCACCCCGTCGAGACAAAATATCACGCGATACCATGGATGGACGGAACTGTAACGTATATATGGCATGACCAAAGTAAAGAGAATTTGTCATGGGATGTGGCAACAAATCATTGGAAATTCACCATGGGCAATCAACCCAAGCCTAGAAGTTGTAGAACTATATTTTGTTTCAGTCTTGGCAAGGCCAGTTTTGTCCAGTTCCGAAAAAGACATCATGAATTCATTCACCATGCCGAGACGAAAAAACAATTCCATGGATGAAAACGTATAAGCTTATTAAGCTTATCCCGTGACGCATCAAAGCTAAATTTTGTTTTGAAATGTCATTACAACGTACATATAACTTATAACGACATAATCGCCTTCACAAGACAGGAAAAACGCACACTTTGTTTTTCGTCTGCTACAAATCTAGTCTTGTTGGTTGACGGAGAGAATAAAGCTTCAATCATACCTTCATCAACAGGAATAAATGCTCAATCCGCTGTCAGTTCGCAACTGAACCTTGTTTTTTTCTTTAACTTTTTGGTTAACATTGAAACGGCAATCCAAAAGAGTGTTTCAGCTGTTTCAAGACAGAGGCTTAGCTCCTTCTTTTGAGTTGCTTTTCAGTCTAAAATGACACCGGAAGCGAACAAATTGTCGCGTATACTTTCGTCACAAAAAGACGTCATGACAAAGTTACACGCAAAGCGAAAGAGACTTTGACGTCATTTACTTTTGTTTTGGAATTTTCCGCCTGTTCCTAGATTGTCAGTGAAGACCTGACGTGAGTAAGCTTACCCTTTGCAGCTGTGAAATAATCAGTCTTGTGTCTCGGTCGTGTAGGTACAGAGTTTGCTTCTGCAATCATTGGGTTCGTGTTGATGACGGCTTCATAAGATTTCCATTTTCTTGTTTCTGCGGCTGCGCAAGTTATTTTGCCTAGGTCATGGCCGAACTTTAGGCCTACGGAGAAATATCGCTGGATATTTTCTCCCTAGATTAACAGAGACAAAGAAGGGAAGTCATGCTGTATTGTAATGTTATTAGTAAGCTACAATATATCAAGGATTATGTGGTTCGGTCGTTTTCTTGTGTCTTACACAATTCAGGTTTTATGACGTTTTGTAGTAGTGATACCCTCACATGAGTAGGTTACCCAAGTAAAAAAGTACCACACTTTGTACTATAGTATACTATAGTAAAAGTACTATGATATACTATAGTTTACTACAGTAAAAGTACTATGGTACATTGAATTGTACTACAGTATACTATAGTTTACTATAGTACAAGTACTATGGTACATTGAATTGTACTATGGTAAACTACAGTTTACTATAGTACAAGTACTATAGTATACTATAGTACTATAGTATAGTACATTCCCAGCCAGCACCCCGATATCGGTCCGATATCGGACCGATATCGGATACGATATCGGGTCGATATCGGATTCCGATATCGGTCCGATATCGGATTGCAAATCGGGTCGATATCGGACCGATATCGGATTACGACATCGGACCGATATCGACCCGATATCGACCCGATATCGGTCCGATATAGAGAATCGGTATCGGCCTCATATCAGATCCCGATATCGGCGCGATATCAAATCCCGATGTCAGATTGCAAATTGGGTTGATACCGGGTCAATATCGGATTACGACATTGGTCCGATATCGGTCCGATATTGGTCTGATATTGGTCCGATATAGAGAATCGATATCAGATCCCGATAGCGGACCGATATCGGATTGCAAATTCGGTCGATATCGGACCGATATCGGATTACGACATCGGACCGATATCGACCCGATATCGGTCCGATATAGAGAATCGGTATCGGCCTCATATCAGATCCCGATATCGGCGCGATATCAAATCCCGATGTCAGATTGCAAATTGGGTTGATACCGGGTCGATATCGGATTACGACATTGGTCCGATATCGGTCCGATATCGGTACGATATAGAGAATCGATATCGGATCCCGATATCAGATCCCGATATCAGATTGCAAATCAGGTCGATATCAGTTTGATATCGGATCCCGATATCGGACCGATATCGGATCCCGATATCGGACCGATATCGGATTGCAAATCGGGACGATATCGGGTCGATATCGGATTCCGACATTGGACTAATATTGGTCCGATATCGGTACGATATAGAGAATTGATATCGGCCTAACATCGGGAACCAATAATGGACCGATATCGGGAACCGATAAGGGTGGTGCCCTTCTATGGTGCCCTGGTGGTGCCCTTCCGTCAATTCCTTTAACCCATATATGCCCAAATTTTTTTTTCAAACAAAAATTGCTTGTTTGCATGGTATTTGGTCTATAATTGACCTATTCCATACTCATTTGGAGTACAACTTTGAAATTAGTGATTTAGAAGACAAAATGTTACCGTCCCATATATGGGACAGTGGGCACGAGAGGGTAGGGGTTTTCTTACTTTCTCACATTACATAGAAAAGCAAAAATTACAGATGATCTGAACTTTTATTGAAATAAAATCATTCAAGATAACATAAACAAGTCACACAACTGAATTTTGAGCAATTGTTGCCTTTGATAAATGGGAAATAAACTGTTCATTCTAACATTTTGTACAGAATGAAACAAACTGTGAACACAATTCGACATTTCGTTTCTGACTCTGGAAACAGTCGGTGGCTTTTGTCATTTTGACTTCAATTCAACTGAAGAATAGAGTGTTGCAGTCGTGGTTCACATACGTTGAAGAACATCATTTAGTGTGATATTGCCAGAAGCATCGGTCATGAACCCCGACCTTGCATTTTGAGCAACGATGCTTGGTCTTCTTGCCGCAAGCTCCGCATCTCAGTTGTGTTGGCCATAATTCCACCAGATGGTCCAGTCGGTCAAACCTGATCTCTTCCAAGACCCGCTTGTCCACAGAAACGTGGCCTCTTGGACGGTCAGGTGCTGCATATGGTGTGAAGCGCGGCCAAGGTAGACCCTGACAACTCGCCTGCGGATGGCGAGAAGATCCAGCGGGTTGTTCTTTGCAGCCTCAGTTGCTCGGTACAGATGCCACACCTGTTGGATACAGACGTCTAGGCAGTAGGCAAAGATGGCCCACCACCACTTCTTCGAGCGTATGGCAACCCTGTACTTGCCAACGTTCTGATCAGTGCGATCAACACCTCCCATGTAGTGGCGAATCAGGAAGGGCTGTGGGAGTTGAACTTGCCTGGACACTGACCTTGACTACCTCTTTGCCATCTGAAGTGGATGTACCCCAACCTTGTTTGAGACGACGTTCACGATATTGTTGTCGTTCCATCGCACGACAATGAGACCTGACTTTGTGTCTGTGGCATAGTCGAAGGTTCCTCTTGGCGTCTTCTGCATGTCTTTCACATCTCTCAGTGGGCAGTCTTCGAGACGATTTGCTCGGATTGTGCCTGTGCACGCGATGTTCTTTTCCGACAGCCGATCCACCAGTTTCAAACTCGTGAAAAGATTGTCAAACGTCAGGTGGAACGAGCATCTCTCCACTTCCTGCAGCTCGGCTATGAGATAAGAACCACCTCCCCTCCCATGCCAACGCCCGGGTACGCTGTCGGTTGTCCTGTGGCTCCTTGGTAGGGCTCGCACTGAACGATGTATCCCAGAGGAGTGGTCAGAACCCACATTTTGAACCCAAACCTGATTGGTTTACCACGAATGAATTGTTTAGCGCCATGCCTGCCGTAATACGGCACCATCGACTCGTCGATGCTGAGATTCTGCGTCTGAGTGGCCTTTACACAAGCTTAAGTCCAATCTTACTCTTTCTTCATCTGAAGACCTGTCATTCTCGGGTTCATAAAGTGGCTAGCGTTGACCATTCCTGACAACTGTGGCAGAAGCAGGCGCCCGCAGCTGACGGCCATTGAGGTTGGAGACTGTCCCTTCCCCGTCTTCTTCTCCGCTGTCTTCATCAGTGTCCTCAGTCACAGGAGGTGGCTCAATGAAGACAGAGGCTTCCTGGACACTGCTGTCATCTTCCAGCATTGATAAAACTTCGTTGACATTATAGAGTCTGGAAGACAAGAGAAGCAAATCCTTCTTTGTATGTGTTAAAAACCCCACCCCTCTCGTGCCCACGGTCCCATATATGGGACGGCACTTCAAACACTCACAGATGCAAGCAAAACTTTTTTTTAAACAATCCGCGAAATCCATATTCAGATAACATCAGTATCTCCATTATTTATTCTTTGTTTGATATATAAAAGTCCTTGGTAAAGAAAATAACAACTTACCTTTTACTGCTTGCCATTCTGCTCATCAATACAGACCAAAAAATGCAAATGGCTGCACCTGTGTGAAACGGCAAGGGAGATACATCCCGTTCAACACGAAAACTGGACACACGTAACCTCCATTGATATGTCTGGGGAATGATAACCACTTTATTGGGTTCAGTTAATTTATAATCTCCACTAAAAGATAGCGTCCCATATATGGGACGGTGGGCACATATGGGTTAAGTTTCAGCTTTGCAACCATACTCAGGGTTCATACAGACACCTGACAGTGAAATTCAAGGAGTATTCAAGGAGTTTTCAAGGAGTATTTCCGGTATCCCAGCTCCACCATGGCAGGCTCCAGAGAATCAATCAGGGTGGTTGCATAAGCATGTCCAAGAAATTTGGAAGCGTAGTATTCCGTTTGGACTTGCTGCCCGTTCCAGCAACGAACAAAAATGTCAAGTTGCTTCATTTTGATGTGCTTGTTCAACGTTTCATCGAACAGAAGAACGTATCCGGATTCCTCCTTCACTCGTTTTTTCAGCAGCGAATGAAAATATGGCGCAAGGCCAAAAGTACTTAGATAGGGTCTTCCCCTCGCCACATTGATATCCCTTCGCTACTTGGCTGTCGGGGAACATTGCCTGGAACAGTTTGGAGTTGTTCTCACACGACTTGAAACTGTAGTGCGAGTTCACAGCGTTCATTGTCCACATGACTTCTGATTTTAAAACATCGGTCTTGGTGCAAAATGATGAAAGAGTCCGAGAGGACGTTGGCATCGCGGGACCCGGGGTTGCAGTTACAGAAGCAGACTGAGAGCTTTGCGATGACGTTACAGAAAAGAAGTTTGCAATCGGGACAGGACTACAGGTGCAGACGCTTTTAAATTATTTGTGCGTTTCTTTCCTTTCCGTGGCTAACCAGGGCTGACTCGCCCATCACTGAAATATCCACACGTGCTTTGCAGCATTTGCAAAAAGCCTTGTATTTGTCGCAATCCCGCTGGATCCAATCCTTGTATTCCTTTTCCTCCAGCCATCGTGGGTTAAAAAAGCACTTTCCACCCGGCATGACTACGATTTTCGACCGGCGATGGCTTGAAACGCTGTCACAATGAATCGACACACTGCTTCTTCAGAAATGGCGCTAAAAGCTACCCGGATGAAGGGGAAGTAATCGGTTTCAACTTCCCTTCGCACGATGGCAGACGACACACGACTTGCACACAACACGCACACAATCGATATAAATTGCTGAAAAACTTTAATATTAACTTTTTTTTTTTTTGCCTGCACTTCAGAATTCAAGGAGGTTCAAGGAGGTTAAACACAAGAATGACCATTTTCTCCAAATTCAAGGAGATTCAAGGTCCTTGAAAAGGGGGGTTGAAAATTCAAGGGGATTCAAGGAGATTCAAGGAGCGTACGAACCCTGCATACTTCCCCCGGAACCTGAAAACTTTGGTTTCCTGGAAGCTGCCCGCAGAGTCGATGAAGCAAAACCAGCGAATAGTTGGCATTAATTATCTGGTCATCTTTGAACCTCTGACTTTACTTCTTGACTAATGAAAACATGCTTCATGCTTTCGCACTTGTTCGTCTTTGACCTGCACTAAAACTTGCTGTAATCCGTAAATATTAGATTTCTGGCCCAAGAACAGAAGAAAATTTAAAAGGAGACAGAAATGATAAGATGAAGTAGTTGATAAACATTGTCACACAAGTACAAATGAAAGTGAGTCAATAAACATTGTCACACAAGTACAAATGAAAGTGAGTCAAAGGCAGAATGAGAATAATTTAATAACCAACTGTATCATTGAAAACACATAAGTTACCAATCCAACATAAACAAATTACAACTATCAATTAAAATTCAACAGTTAATACAATTAATAACTGACCTTGTGATAAGATAACTCATCCACTGAAATGTCATCCACTCTGCTGCCAAAGGACGGGCTTGAACCCATGACTCACAGCATTGCAGAGCAGACCACTAACCACTAACTATTACTGTTTGTAATAGTATCTTTGTCCTTATGTTAACCCACCCATCACCCCCCCTCTCCCTTCCCCCCATTTCCCATAGTAAAGAAATGTATGTAATCACTTTGCACTTGTAATGTTTTATTATTTTTTGTATTATTATTATTATTATTATTATTATTATTATTATTATTATTATTATTATTATTATTATTTAAGTTATTGAGACATCCCAGTGCACTAAGGGATTTATAGAGCAAATCGAGAAAATTCATTATTGAACGAAGCGCATAGCGCTGAGTTCAATAATTATTTTCGAGATTTGCTCTATAAATCCCTTAGTGCACTGGGATTGTTTCAATAACGATATTGTCAGTACCGCCATAGAAAAAAGAAGATTCCAAACGCACATTTTGCAATGCGCATTTGAATAGGCATAACTGTGTGGTCAGGTCGTGCACAGTAAAGATCTACTTTTGTGTGGGGTGTCTCAAGTGTGTCGTGCTTTCGTCACACGCATTTTAATTTCTGTTGGTAAATTCCAGTGTAGCGTTAATCTGAACAGTGATGATCTTTCAGAGAGACCTCATTTGAACTCGGAGAAAGGCTCTTCATTATTTGCGATTCGAAACCTCCAGTCGAGCTTCGACGGATTGACTATGCGGAGTGACTCCCCTTGAATTGACTCAAAGCGGGATTCGACGGTTCGCACCGGCATTTTCAAAACAAATGTGGCATATTTCTCGTGTTCTATCTTCACTCATCGGGGAGTCTGATACTAAATATGAACGGTAAGAATGCTCTGAACCCTACACGTATTATATCCCCATCGTTTTTTCGTTCACATTTGCCCAACATGTTAATTTGCTGAGCGGGGTTAATGTCGTCTGCTAGGCTACCTGCCAACCTGGGCAATGGAACGACTGCAGTCTGCACTGAGTCTGTACGCATGAGGCAGGCTGCTAATAAATCTTATATATGGTAAGAACGTTCTGAACCTTACACGTTTTCGATTACGATTGTTCTTGCTTTGAAATAATAATTCTGAAACCATTCATTTACTGAACTGATGTAGTTGTATTTCTGTGTTGTCTGCTACAGAGTCGATCGAGTCAGTCTTCCAAACTGGTCTAGCTGGTACGTTATCGGAATAACACTTGTGTTTTCTGTTAGCCGCTGGGAATTGTATACTAACTCATCATTTGGTAATGTGGATGATAAGCTACATGCCACTAACACGGCATATGAGAAGAATCTATGCAAGTCGGCGAAAATTAGATGAAACACAGCGGCTTCTATTTTTTTAGATCACTGGCACTGGCACAGGCACATGCAATCTGTCAGAAAAAAAACCACTTCTGCTTTAATTGAGAAGCAGGGAATTTATGGTCATTTGGTATTGTGGAGAATATAAGCTAAATGTCATTAATTAATTCTGAGGATGAGAGCACAGTCTTGCTTAGGCAAAGGGCGCAAGAATACGCTCTGTGGAAAAGTTAGCGCACTCTTGGAGTGCGCTAACAGTTTTAGCGCATCGCCATTAGCCAATCAACTGGTTCACATCAGTCATGTGACACCAGTACTTACTGACAATTATTATTATTATTATTATTATTTATTATTATTATTGTTGAATTGTTTCTTGTATTGTTTTTGCTCTCCCTCACCCCTCAACTCCCTTTTCTGTACATAGTCTGATTTCTTTTTGTTTTAGTTCCTTTTATTTGGTGTTGAATGAAATGTGTTTTTATTGTGTGTTTTTTTTTTTTTTAATTTGCCATGTACCCTCACGGGGTTTTATTGGAATAAATAAAACTTGAAAAAAAAAACTTGAAAAAACCAATGGGTCCCCACCGAATAATTATGGAGTGTCACGATTCATGTGACCCATCAAAGTCAAAGTATTTAATTCCATAAGGCGATAGCCCCCTTGGAATAAGGAAATAACAATAACTTCACAAAACGCATGAATCAAATTAAAACAAAGGAGACGGGAAAATCGTCGCAAACGGATAACCAGTTATGAAATCAATTATAACTAAATAAGTCTTTCGATTTGCAACAAACAACGGACTGGTCACGCAACGGTTCTGTCCAGTCATGATAATCAAAACAAATGATTGTTACGCTCCAATTCTTCACAAGGGTGGGGAACGGGAAATGTTCAGACCATCTCTTTTATCCTCACGGTGCTTTCCTCGCTCATCCTCTGAAACATATCAGCTAGGTCAGACCATTGATGTTCTTTGTCTCCGTCATATCTGGCATCGTCTGTCACCTTCCGCCTATCAGCGTCACTCGCAACAACATCACTCCGCACCATACAGCCTGAATCTGACACTGTCAGCTGCGATTGAAAGTTGGAGACACACAACGTAGCACCACCGACGCACTTTTTCATGGCCGCCTTTGTCGAACATCAAAAACGCAGTATCGCCATTGTTCAGTCGCCACAACAGTCGGTATTGAACGATGTCAGCCCATTCTCCGACATAATTGCACATAGCATTTGTTCCAACACAGTAGGCCTAGGGAATCCTTGCAGAGGCATTATATCATATATATGTAGAGGCATTATATCATGTAGAGGCAAAATAACACAAAATGAAGAGAGAGTGAATCCGAGAGGCGTGTTCCTTGCTGGCTGTCAGCACATTAGCACTAATTTTATTTACCATCTTCATCTTAGTCCTCGTCCTCGTTTTCTGTGTTGATCTTCGACATCATCCCACCATGCAGACGATCCGACAATCCTGTCAACCACTTCGCAAGCACCTGTTCGAATTGCTTGTTGTCGGTTTGAATATGGCGCTTCCTCACGGCCAGCTGCAGTAAAAAGATTAACCGTTATGAGTATGACGCAACAAGATGATCATATAAAATGTTGACATTGTATGAACATGTTTGTGCTTTCATAAGGAGACATGCTGTCTGCAAAACCTCCCTCACCTTTCATTTGTTCTTCACCATTTCTTCCATCACTGGCAGATTTATTTGTCTACATTCAATGTGTGTGTGTGTGTGTGTGTGTGTGTGTGTGTGTGTGTGTGTGTGTGTGTGTGTGTGTGTGTGTGTGTGTGTGTAGAGAGGTATTTTTATAAATCTGAAAGAATAAAAACTGTTTATTATGCACAACAGAACCATAAAAGGATTCTTAGTTAAAATCACCATTTTATTTTTACAACAACAATAAAGAAAATCAGCAACCACCTAAACACACACAGTGACACAAACACACACAGTGACACACACACACACACCTAAGAAACAAACACACTTTTTAGTCTCATATATTCCAAGAGAAAAAAATACATCAAGTCTCAATAATTAGCAAAACTATCTTCCAAGTTCATAGGCATAGGCGATACTCACTCAACGTTTTACGTGATGCATGATGATCGACTGTTTGGAACACTCTTGAAACCAGTCCAGTTCTGTCTTCCTCCTTCTGTCTTAGTATTGGACTGTCCAGTCAGGATCGTTTCTGATGTTGTATAACATAGTGCTCTAGCAACTGCCTGTTTTCAATCTTCCCAACGCATTTCGCCATTTGTTTACTCAGTAACTGCCGGACAAGTAATTCTGAGTGACCTCCCGTGATCGCCAAGGGACATTACTCTCGGACTTTTCTCTGTCGAATCGAACGCAAGAAAGTTTGTACTGTATTTTTACCGTTTTTAACACTCCTGCAACTTCAAAGCCAGTGTGTCTGCTGATATAAGATAACATGCTGCACTTGGCTCCTGCGACGTACTATACCAGAACCAGAACTTCAGCATATTATATCAGGACTACACAATACAGATCTTATGACGCTGAGCGAATGGCAAATGGAACTTTCAGGTAATGTTACTTCACTGTGTGACTTGTGTTGTAAATTTTTTCATAATCATATTCATAAGTTCAGAATCCGTTGGCATTGTGATTGTTGACTTATTTTTGATACGAGTCACCAATATCAAAGCAATATCATGCATAACGATTGGAAAGGTGAATTTATCTCTCTTTCTCTTTCTTTCCTGCCTTCTGTCTTTCTAGATTGATTTCTAGTTTCTTGCTCTGTCTGTCTTTCTCAGTTTCAGTCTCTCTGTCTGTTTCTCTCTCCCTGTCTGTCTGTCTGTCTGTCTGTCTGTCTCTCTCTCTCTCTCTCTCTCTCTCTCTCTCTCTCTCTCTCTCTCTCTCTCTCTCTCTCTCTCTCTCTGATATTTTATTTCTCTCTGTCAATCTGATAATTGCCACACATTTTCACACATTTGTTCAATCTCACAGCTTCTGGTCTAATCCATTACTGTACAGTAACATTTATAAGAGATCTCAGAGAGTTATTTTCGAAAATCGTCATTTCAAAGACACTTAAAACAAGTTTTGATTGACCACTATTCTCTACTGTAATGCAACTCACACATCAATGCTTTCATTGCAGGGTGGGAGGAATTACCATGAGGATACCAGAAAGCATTCACACTACAGGGATGTAAACTACAAGTTACAACCCTGACAAGTGACATTCTGGCTTTTGAGGCCAAGTAAGTGTGTGTGTGTGTGTGTGTGTGTGTGTGTGTGTGTGTGTGTGTGTGTGTGTGTGTGTGTGTGTGTGTGTGTGTTTGCAGGTAAAATCCACGTTAACGCTTGATGAATGTTCCAGCAGTCATATTATATTTATAACTGAAAATCATTTATGAGACTGAGAGAAGGCAGTGTTGTTGTCAGGCTTCGGTCTGGGGTCATTAATACATGCTTATGACGCATTGTTCTAAATCTTGGCTGGTCGACCATCACATCAATTTCGACATAAAGAACTATAAGAGGTCTTCTGACAGAACAATTTGTTGTAGCCGGGACATCTGGACCTATACATATTTTTAGTCCAGGTCCAACTGACATATTATTGTCTTACTCTTACTCAGTCTTAGTCTTGGAAAAAACTTCGGGAAGGTGTTCTGTGTGTGTTGGGGGGAGGGGGGGGGGTTGTTATCCATGCCAGGCAGCATTGACTAAGAGCATTTCATTCAAACACAGAAGAATGCTATCAAAGTTAGCATATATATACACACAAGTAAATTCAACAAATATTGGCATAATGCAAAGACAATGTAAACCTTATTTACCTTCAGTTCTATATTTAGCAAAGAGCATTAACAAAGAAGACATAATTATAGTGTTTACACTGAAGTTCTCAAATCACACTGAATTCTTTATGTTTTAAGATTGTTGCATTCTCTGTCTTTGCAGATGTCATAGCATTTGGAGCAGATCTTCAAAGTCTCCTATTGCAGACATGCCATCGTCTGCACTGGTTGTATCAACAACTTTTTCCAAGGCTGGTGCTGCAGATTTAACAAGTATATATCGTCTGCTGCAAACTCAACATTAACAACTTCTCTGTCTGCTCCTGCTTCGAATTCAACAATTCTTGTTGTCTGGTGCTGCTGCAAAGTGAATGACTTCTTCGTTTGCTGCTGCAGGTTTAACAAGTATATCGTCTGCTGCAAATTCAACAACTTCTTTGTCTGCAGATGACGCTACAAATTCAACAACTTCTGTGTCTGCTCCTGCTTCAAATTCAACAATTCTTTTTATCTGCTGCTGCAAAGTGAATGACTTCTTCCTCTGCTGGTGGTGTTGCAAATAACCTCATCTTTCCTTGTGTCTCTGGCATCATTCGGATACATGTACAAGATACCTAGCTGTGCGAAGACTATTTTTTTTAAACCCAAAAGATGGAATAGAATTGGTAAATTTCTAGGTACAGAACCTAAAAGTGGGATACATGTATCCAAACTCACTTCCAGAAACTTTAGAACTGATTCAACTTCCGACATTTTTATCATGGTTTTATGGTGTGTGTTTTTTTAAATGTACAGTATATATATCATGGAAATGATGAATAAATGTTTAGAACATATTCTCACAACATATTTCTAATGGTTTTATTTATTTGTCTTTTGTTTTGTTTCATGTTAGCATGCACACTTCCTTCTTCTTCTTCTTCTGGATTCGTGGGATGAAACTCCCACGTACACTCGTGTTTTTGCACGAGTGGAATTTTACGTGTATGACCGTTTTTATGTGTGGTTCTTTTTATGTTTCCACTCAACATAAAAAAACACACGTGTGAATAACTTGAATCTAACCATTATATTGTGCTTTTTATTTGGTAAAATTGACATTAGCCGTCAACGAAAATTAACTTTAATTTAACTTTATATTATGGTTTTGTTTTAATGAACGTTAATTTAATGTTAATTTAACGTTAAATTAACGTAAAAACTAAACGTTTATCTCATGAGCAAACTTGGAATCCAATATCGGACCGATATCGGGCAGATATGGGATATCTTGGTCTGAGGGAGAAAAAAAATTCTAATAAAAAGTTTAATTATAGTTTTATTTTGGTTCTTTGTATCGGACCTATATCCAATATTGGCCCAATGTTGTAATCCTATATCGACCCGATTTGAAATCCGATATCGGGATCCGATATCGACCCGATATCGTATCCCGATATCGGTCCGATATCGGTCCGATATCGGGGTGCTGGCTGGATATCTCGGACCAAGATATCCGATATCTGCCTGATATCGGTCGGATATTGGATTCCAAGTTTGCTCATCAGATTAACGTTAAATTAACGTCAACTTTATTGGCCCAATGTCGGAATCCAATATCGGTCCGATATCGACCCGATATCGTATCCGGTATTGGTCTGATATCGTGCCAATATTGGTGTGATGGATGGGATTGTATTGGCGATGATGTGAAAACTTGGAATCCAATATCGAACCGATATGAGAATATCTTGATCCGAGGAAAAAAATAAAAAATCTCAATAAAAAATTTAATTATAGTTTTATTTTGGTTCTTTTTTATTTTTGCACTCAACGTAAAAAAACACATGTTTAAATAACGTTAATCTAACCATTATATTATGCTTTTTATTTGGTAAAACTGACATTAGCCGTAAACAAAATTAACTTTAATTTAACGTTATATCCGATATCGGTCCGATATCGGTCCGATATCGGATTCCAAGTTTGCTCATCAGATTAACATTAAATTAATGTTAACTTAATTAAAGTAAAAAGTTAACATTAATTTAATGTTAATCTGATGAGCAAACTTGGAATCCGATATCGGTCCGATATCGGATTCCAAGTTTGCTCATCAGATTAACATTGAATTAATGTTAACTTAATTAACGTAAAAAGTTAACATTAATTTAATGTTAATCTGATGAGCAAACTTGGAATCCGATATCGGATTTGACCGGATATCTCGGACCAAGATATCCGATATTGGTCCGATATCGGTCCGATATCGGATTCCAAGTTTGCTCATCAGATTAACATTAAATTAATGTTAACTTAATTAACGTAAAAAGTTAACATTAATTTAACGTTAATCTGATGAGCAAACTTGGAATCCAATATCGGACCGATATCGGACCGATATCGGATATCTTGGTCCGAGATATCCGGTCAAATCCGATATCGGTCCGATATCGTGTGCTGACTGGGTTACTGTGTACTATAGTACTTTGTGGTAAATGTACTATAGTATACTATAGTAAACTGTAGTACAATTAAATGTACTATAGGATTTTGCACGCTTTTGTACCACACTGTACTATAGTTTACTATAGTAAACTATAGTTTACTACGGTACATGTACCACAGTTTACTGCAGTTTACTAGAGTAAACTGTAGTACAGCGTGGTATTTTCGTAGCAGTACAATTGTACTTTTACTATAGTTTACTACAGTACAGCGTGGTATTTTCGCCGCGGTACATTTGTACTATAGTACTTTTACTATAGTTTACTATAGTACAGCGTGGTATTTTCGTAGCTGTAAAATTTGTACTATAGTACTTTTACTATAGTTTACTATAGTATACTGCAGTACTTTCTTGTAAAAGTACCATAACCTTCCAAATTTAACGGGATGTAATTGTGACCCTAATTTTTGCTGAATCAATTGTTTTGTGTGAATTAAATGTGTGTGTGCATGATCAGGCCAGTGGCTGCAGTCACTCTGTCACATTTGGCAAGAAAGTAAAGGTTCATCACATGTTTATTTTAATTTTTCGGCCGAGCATTAATAATCAAAATTATGTAACAACATTTCTAAATATCCACTCACATGTAAAAGACACAATTTGTCAATTAAATAATAATTTTAAAAAAAGGTGTCCATCTTGCACAGTGAGCAACCAAGCTTTTGATTGTTGGTAAGTGTCCCAATGCAGAGACAGTTTTAATTCGATTTTGTTATAACCCTTCCTCCGAAATCGGCGTATGGCTGCCGGCGGGGTAAAAACGGTCATACACGTAAAATTCCACTCGTGCAAAAACACGAGTGTACGTGGGAGTTTCAGCCCACAAACGCAGAAGAAGAAGGAGAACTTATAACCCTGTTAACCAGAACAAGTAACAATAAAATGCACAAAAGAGATTTAATTATTATAGCACTCTTCTTTGTGGGAATTCATCTTTAGCACAACACATTTTCTCAAAATTATCTCCCCTTCAGCCAAGTTAATTTCTATGATTAGCTTTGAAAGTGACCATGCCTACATGATAACATCAGTACATGAAAAAAACCTGTAACCTGCATCTGGACAAGAACCTAACTGAACAATCAAGTGAGACAATAATTGTCCCTATTATTGACCAGAACTCTACCCCAATCTGACCTTGAAATTGAATAATGCAATATATCAAGCTGACTTGATGTCATCCAACCCTGTATGTGTGTGACTTTACATAGAAAAAGTTATTTAGTTACAAAGATCTTGCTTCAAACACATTGAAAATAATACTATTTCTCTGTTATTAATTTTTTTTTTTAAAGAACTCAACCCCTCTGTGAACTTAAAAGTTTATGAGGGTCAACTTGACATGGGTCACATCTAGAGGTCATCCAACTTCAATAGCCTGTAAAGTATCAAAGATCTAGCTTTAAAAACATTTCAGAAAAATATGAACACATGCTTTCGCAACACATCCTCGATATTTGTCAAAAATGTGGTTTTGAAAAAATGCCACATGTGGTCATGTTTGAAATTGATCAAACCATAGCAGTGTGTTAACTTTGTAAATTCTACCTTGAAAACCATCCAAGCAAACAACAATGTTCAATTCTGTCTCCCCATTGTAAGTCAGCCTGATTAGTCACCAGGGCCGGAATGTATGTGTCCAGGTCTATCTTAACCCGGGATAAAAGCTTAGCTCGGTCTATCTATCCCCAGGATATCATCGATACTTTAGCGCAATGCATGTGTCGAGACTACAGAAAAGATAACTAACCCGAACTTTCCCCTCGATCTATTTTTGGCATGGGGATTTCCGCATCTCTGCGCATTAAAGGATGTCAAGACGGTTCTAAATTCAGGAATCCGCGTTCGAAAGGTGACGTCGCTCTGTTATAAATGATCAATGTAGACGTTGACGTCATGAAAAGCGTGACGAAATGTTTTTTTGAACTGGGTTCCGGTCTTGTTCTCGTGCCATTGTTTTCTTCGCGTTGTTGTTTTCTTTGGTTGTTGTTTTCTTGTGCAAATTCACATTAGGTAAGGCAAAATGCGGTCCAACAAGGACATTAATTTTGTTCTAGGATTCAAGTGAAGTAAGTTGGAGGGAAAGGGAGGGGCAGGGTGGATCGCCATTTCGACTTGAAGTTCAAATTCGTTTTTAACACCGGCAGTGGTCACACAAATCAGCGCGGCAAAACCGAAAAGTTTTTAACAGTTCATATACATCAAACAGGTTATTCCTGTGTGTGAAAACACGGTTTCTTAGCACTTGAAGTGCGACCGCCGCCATGTTGTTTTTGAACTAACCCCGGGATAAGACTTATCAGTTATCTATCCTCGACACATATACATTCTGGCCCAGGTGAGTCAAAACTCACTAAATGTTCAATGGAGAGTATTCAGCATACAACCAGAAAGTATATAGTGTGGCTTATGTCCCTTTTTTCCAAACAGGGTTACAATCATATATGGCAATAATCAAATGCAATGTTCTCTGTCCTCCACATCTGTTTGATTTGTGATTGGTGTCCAGATTATTTGCTACAGGCATCTGATTAAGTTTATTGTAGCTGATGTCCGGTTCCCTTAGCCTGTGACATATGCTTTCCTGTTCTGTAACTTGTATTCATGTTTGCCGATGGCACCCGCTGAACAGTTCTGGTTGTTCTCTAATGGCATCTGCTTTGACGTCTGTAAGTGGTATCAAGGTCCTTCACCATGCACATATCTGCCCGGAAGTCAACAGGAGGCTCTCTTGCATATGACACCCACACCAGAGCATGGAATGAAACCTGCAATGACACAGCAGTATGACTATGAGAAAGCATGCTAACTGAAGCAAATAGGGTCATACTTTAACACTTTCTACCCCACCTATGTTGACCAAGTTATCTTTAGCCGAGACCAGCTGTGCTGCAGCAGGTCACTCAGAATTGTGGTAACTGTGTAGGAACTGTGCTGGAATGCAGGCGTTAGATCGACATTACAGGAAGTGACTGTGTGTACAAATATATCTGTACCAGGTCAGATTGAGCCATATGAGTGGGTACGGATATATCCGTACCTGGGAGACAACGAGTTAAGAGAATGATAATGAAAGCTAACTTAAAAGTGCTGTGACTTTCAGTGCATATCTAACTTATAAAACTAAGGGCTCCGAAACAGCTGCACCGACTGAGACGGTGGTGGTGGTGGGCGTTTGAAACGTGCTGGTGCGTGTGTTTGTGCTTGCATGTGTGCAGGCGTGAATGTGTTTATCAGTATATCTCTGTGTGTGTGTGTGTGTGACTATTTATTAATACAATAAATGTATATACATCTATACACACCCAAGAAGATAAGGTGCTCAGCAGGTCTGCACTCATGTACGTTGATCCATTATGTCGGAAACAGGCAGAACTGGATCCTCCACCCGACAGTCACTGCTGCAGTGCTGCTCTCAGCTATAAGCAAGAGAAAGCAGCTTGAGTGTTTCATCGCATATAATTCAAGTGTTTGCATACTCCATAGCACCCCCCGCGGGTTAGGGGGAGTCCCATATTGGTTGGGACGAGAAACAATTTACCCGATGCTTGCCAGCATGTCGTAAGAGGCGACAAACGGTTCTGTTTATCCTTTTACCCTTGTTAAGTGTTTCTTGTAAAGAATATAGTCCATGTTTGTAAAGATTTTAGTCAAGCAGTTTTTAAGAAATGTTAAGTCCTTTGTACTGGAAACTTGCATTCTCCCAGTAAGGTCATATATTGTACTACATTGCAAGCCCCTGGAGCAATTTTTTGATTAGTGCTTTTGTGAACAAGAAACAATTAACAAGTGGCTCTATCCCATCTCCCCCCTTTCCCCTATCCCATCTCCCCCCTTTCCCCGTCGCGATATAACCTTGAATGGTTGAAAACGACGTTAAACACCAAATAAGAAAGAAAGAATACTCCATAGCGATTAGCTGAAACTAAGCTTTCTATTTAGCTAAAACTATTAGAGGAATACCAAAGGGGTTGCATATATGTCATCTAAAATGTCAGGCAACTTAAAGTGTGATTGACGGACAGAAGCCTTTCAATGATACAAATAGAGAACACTATACATGACCTTCTGTGTGATACCAGGTTTACACAAGTAAAAGTGAATATTTCAACATTTGAAAAGCAATAAGTGTAAATCTGGTGCCACACAGCAAGCCATGTAGTATTCTGTTTTCATCCTATGTACCGGAGAGATAACCCATGTAATAACTAAACCATGCACCCACATGTGGGAATATCATTGAGGTCATGTCAAGCTAGTCTGGCAGGGACCTCATATTCCACTGCTCATGATTACAAAGTCACAGATGCTAAGTCATTCTTGCAACACTTTTGGGCTTGCCATGAGAATGAAGTTTGTCTCGGAGATTTTGCATAAGCAGTGGAAAATGACATCCCTGTCAGGCATGTTGTTTAAACCAACCTCATTTACATGATAGACACGCCTGTGATGAGATGGTTCATTTATCACATGGGTGGTATCTCTCAGGTAGGCAGAACAATATATCTAATACCAATTTACCTCAAGTACTCAGCAGGTCTGCACACATGTTGATCCATTAGGTCAAAAAACCACCAGAACTCGATATGTTGTCCAAAAGTCACAGATACCGTGGAACCCCCAACTAAGGATCCTGACAAAATAATTAAAAATGAAGAGCCAACACTTGTACAAATGATCTGGCTTTGTACATACAAGCACATGCACAAATAAATCTGCTTGCACTATGCTGGCTTATAATAGGCATGTGTCATAAAAATGATTTTGGGGGAGCTTCTCGATTCAACGGGAACTTTTGTTGTTGTCAAAAGCAATTTATGCCTCACATATTCTCTCACTCTAAGACTGAACTATGCATTCAAAATAACAAAGGCTAGTTTGTGAAAAGACACTGATTTGAAACAAAAATTTAAAATCAATTATTATATAATCTGTTCTGGGGCTTTTTTCCAGGTCTTTTAATTAAAAAAAAATGTTCACAAACGATAACGGACACATTTTTCAATCCAATGAATCTTTGCAGCACTGTTGGCCGGACAGAAATGACAATATGTTGACAAAGCCGTGATAAAACCATAGCCAGTCCTACCTTGGCGCAAAGAAGTATGAATGGTCTCTGTGTACTCTACAGTCTCTGACTGTGGCCCTATGTAAAGCACTTGCATGCTTTTCGCTAAGGCGTTTCTTGACAGATTCTTCTGGATTTTAGCTTACTGATTTGCCGTAAATGTGTATAAATTTATGCCAAAATGCAAACAAATCAGGAAAGAGGCATAAGCCAAAGAAAGCAGTTTGAGCTTCATGGCTTAAACTTAAACTTAAACCAGAGTTAGTATTGCGTTCTAGTTTAAACAATCCTTGGAGGGTATAGGAACTGCATGTGTCATACAAACTTTCAGGCGATCAAAAGTGGGCCTTTTAATAATATAGATACAAATATGTACACACCCAGGAAGCTCAGGCGATCAGCAGAATCTGCATACATGTTGATCATCCATGAGGTCAGAAAATGAGCTGAAGTTGATCCTTCACTCAACAGTCACTGCTACAGTGTAGCCAACCATTTAGAACTCTGAAAAATATTTAAAGTAAATCTATTAAAAAGAAGAGCAAATATTTGTACAAAATATCTGCTATTGCATAATAATGAGGTTGTTCTTTGCTACTGGTGACAAGTGGGGGTCATGCTGCTCACACAAACATGCACATATTTCAATACAGTCCAGGGGAGAAACTGGTCACAAAGCACCCAGTACATAAAAGAGAGATAGTAAAATCACCACAATCAAAGAAAATACTACGATCATTCAATACATGCGAGTTGTTCTTCAGTACTACTGACAGAAAGGGGGAAAAGTGGTCAAAATTCAAATCTTTAGTTTTGTTTTTGAAATATAGCTTTTCAGAAAGCAGAAATACTGCAGAAGCAGAAGTATCTGATGTACATAAGAAAAAATCACTGGTTCACATGGTTCTTAAATAATCTAACTTTTAAAGCTGGTTCTTGTGTGTCTGTGTGTATGTTTGTATGATGACGATAGGACCCAAAACGGCTGCACGGACTGAGACAGGAATTGCAGAGAATGTTCTTTGCCACTCGAGTCGTGTCATAAGGTAGATCTACTTTTGGAATAGTAAATTTGAAAGGATTCTTTAAAAAAAACGGCGGAAAACATTATATACCCTGTGAGCTATCGAGGATCCTCCCCGTCTGGGCTGTCGAAACATGGTCTTGTTAAAAGACGTTTTCAAATGGTTAACGGGGAGATACACTCGAAGCACATGTAGCGAAGTTATGTTGCCAAATCATCAAAGATCAACATTTCACTACACGGATCGATGCACACAGTCGAAAGAGATGTGACTTTCACACGACCGAAGACTACTTACTAGCAGACGACAAGATCTAAATATTTAGATCAGTGAGAGCAATCCGTTGAAGAACAGTTACTCCGCTTATTCGTCTTCAGTTAAGCTTATTTCCCTTGCCATAAGTTTCCTTGCAGATCTGCAGTCGCGTAGTGAAATGAACTAGTGTCATCGGAAGATTCTTCTCAGTCAATGATCAAAGCACAGTAAGTTCTATGCTGACAAAAGTCACTTTTGGAAAACACGACCATTGACTTCATTTATGAGCCCAAAGGTAACAATATCGACAAGAATGTACGCATTTGACATTAAATGAAACATTCATAGACAGTTTCCAACTCACCAGATCTGCCAAAGAGCCTTCATTCGTGAAAAACAATGATTTTAATCCGACAGGTACATGTATCGGAAACAATCTCTTGGTAACCAGCTGCGTTTCTCCTTCGGAAGCGACGTGACGGCGCCACATTTGTTTGTTTATGGCTGTTTATCGCGAAACAACACAGTTGAAAATTGTGTGTAAAAATATCATAAATGTGTGGCGTGTAATCTCCGAATCAGTGCATTATCTGCGTTTTGATGGTAATTCAGTTAGCGTGGAGTTACTTTGAATCGAAGGCGAAGGTAACCTGCGTTGCATGTGGGACCGCGTGAGCAAATTTAATTGCAATATTTTATACAGGAAGTAAATTTCAATGATTCTGGCTCAGTCTTGTAGATCTGTTATGCAGTGTTTTGGAAGTGTATCTGCTTTTCTACTATGAAGCACATTTGGAGTGAAACGCTGATCGAAGTGGGGTACCCTATGTGGGACATCAGCCGTATGCAGATTACGCCTCAGAACACTCTCGCATTTCACAAAGACAACAATAATTTGCAACATTTCAAGGACTGCATCCGTTTTATAAGATACTATTTAAACAAAAACAGCACAAACACGACTATTATCAACAACACAGAACGGGAGGTAAGTCTTCAAAGACGCACCAAGTGTGCGTTCCCGTTTTTGGACGCCATTTTTGCTAGCATTTTCACAGTAAATCTTAATATTTCCATATCTATTGAATGATTTTGGTATTTTTTTGTATTGTGCCGATTCTCTTATCTCTCTGGCATATGGGCTACTGGGTGCTTTGTGACCAGTTTCTCCCGTAGACTGTATTGAAAAATGCGTCCGTGTGAGCTGACCCCCACTTGTGACCAGTACCAAAGAACATTGTATATTTATTGTGAAAATGGTAGCAAATGTGGCGACCCAAAATGGAAAAGAACACTAGGAGTGTCTTTGCCGACTTACCTCACGTTTTATGTTGTTAATAACAATCGTATCTATGTTCTTATTGTTTAAATATTATCTAATAAAACAGAAATGTTGCCATTTATTAGTGTCTTTGTGAAATGCGAGTGTGTTTCAAGGCGTAACCTGCATAGGACTGATGTCACACTTTGAGTACCTAACTTTGATCAGCGTAACGCTCCAAATGAGCTTCAAAGTAGAAAAGCATATACACGACCAAAACACTGCATTCAAAATCTATAAGACTGAGCCAGAATCAATTAAATTTACTTCCCGTATAAAATATTGCTATCAAATTTGTTCATGCCGTCACACATGATGCGCAGGCTACCTCCACTCACACTGAATTACACTGGGAACGCACTGATTTGGAGATTACACGCCACACATTGATGATATTTTATACACAAAGTTGAACTGTGTTGTTACGCGATAAACAAACAAATGCGCGCTGTCACGTCGCCATGGAGGGAGATGTGCAGGTTACCAAGAGATTGTTTCTGATACCCGTCTGATTACAATCATCATTTTGCACAAGTGAAGGCTCTTTGGCAGCTCTGGTGAGTTGGAAACTGTCTATAAATGTTTCATTTAATGTCAAATGCATTCATTCTTGTCGATATCTTTGCCTTTTGGCACATAAATGAAGTCAATCATCATGTTGTCCCAAAAAGACTTCTGTCGGCATAAAATGTATGGTGCTTCATTGGCTGAAAAGGCTGGACAAATCTTCCACTGCAGGGATGTCGTTAGGCGTCGGACATCGGACATAGACCGATTTAGAGGCTCAAATGTCCGATTCACATAGCCGCATGGCGGTAAGATGTCCTACGGTTTTGAACTAAGCGCTGGCATTGTCCGATAAGAAATCAATTCCTTCGGACAGCGCGATATTCGTTAATGTTCCTTTCAAGATACACATTTTCAAAAAGCGACCAAGCACTCTTCCATACAGGTGCACTGAAGTTGTGCAGTGCGGATCTTGCGTTTGGGTGACACCCGTCTGCAACACATTAAAGTTTGGGAGACAACTCCAACTGACTAAGACTTGCGTCTGCTTTTGCTTTCAGTTCGAGACATTTTAACGAAGCGCACTGAGTTATGCCACCAAAAAAAATCTAAAGCCTGCCAAAGTTCAACAAAAGCTGAACACATTTGACTATTCAACGGCATCCTGTGCTACATTAGGGTCAAAAACAGGGGGAAACACGGCGAGTGTCATTCTTGAAAATGAAAAATTCCTGACGTCCTATTGAAATTTCTGAAAGCGGTCAAATGTCCTATTGATGCTGAATATATATATCTAGGATATTTGTCCTTTTGGTATGAATTTGTAGCAACATCCCTGCACTGACACTAGTTGATTTCACTACATGAATTACAAACCACAGATCTGCAAGAAAACTTAAGTTGGTGTCACACGGGCGATTCAATCGTGAGATTTATTCCCGCGATCCAATCAGGAGCTGATCGCAGATCAAATCGTAGGCCAAATGTAGTTCAAACTTGTTGAAGATCGACTGTCCTTCCCTTTCTTTAAACACTCTCGTAAATCACAAAACATCTGCTGAACCTGTTACATGATAATTGTTATACTGACGGACGCTGTGGCGTGGTGGTAAGATGTCGGCCTCTTAATCGGAAGGTCGAGGGTTCGAATCCCGGTCGCGGCCGCCTGGTGGGTTAAGTGTGGAGATTTTTCCGATCTCCCAGGTAAACTTATGTGCAGACCTGCTAGTGGCTTATCCCTCTTCGTGCGTACACGCAAGCACAAGACAGAAAAAGAAAAGATCCTGTAATCCATGTCAGAGTTCGGTGGGTTATAGAAACACGAAAATATCCAGCATGCTTCCTCGGAAAGCGGCGTATGACTGCCTTAATGGCGGGGTAAAAACGGTCATACACGTAAAATTCCACTCGTGCAAAAAACACGAGTGTACGTGGGAGTTTCAGCCCACGAACCCAGAAGAAGAAGTTATACTGCATCCTACAATTGTACGTATGTGCTGCTGTAATTGAACCAGGCTCCTTTCTGTGCACAATTGGTTTTTGTTACACCTATGTCAGAATGCAAAATTATCTCATTTTTTTTAAAAACATTTTACACATAGAAAGAGCAGCCAGGTCGTTGAGGTTGGTATATTTCCTGGAAGGATTATCCTTTCCCGTGTAAAATATTATATTGGTCTCTCAAGTGATTTACAAGAGAGTGAAAACTGAAATACTCACATATGTTCACAGTCAAACAGAAGAGTGCAAATTGTTCCATGACATTTGCTTTACACCCTTGGAAGTCTCCCAATCATTCCTACTTGTTTTGCAGTTTCACAACCTGCAAAATAACAATCAAACTAAGGTAATGATCTTCTTCCTCCTCCTCAGTCTCTTTCTACAATAGAATAAAGATTAAAAATCTAAACTAAAAGAGTGTTTTAAAGTAGTAATTATATCAAATATAACTGTTAATCAAAACTGCACACAGTTAGAAATCTGTACGTATACAACAAACTTAACAAAAACGAATTCCTAAAGAAAAACTGCCAAAACACCTTTGAGAAAGAACAGTTCCAACAGCCAGGCTGCATATCTGCATAGCTCTTTCTCACTAGCGAGGCCGGAGGTGTGCACGAGTTTGGTCCCTTTGGTTCGGTAAGTTCCGGTTAAGATAGAGGCGGCAGTCGAGCGCATGAACGTGAAAGAATTGAAAGATTTTTTTCGGAAACATGGCCAACTTGTCAGTGGAAAAAAAGAAGAATTAGTGCGCAGAGCAAGAGGCACGTTTCAGCTGCGAACAGATGGCAAGGATGCTATCGATAATGCTGTGGAAACAAATGATTCAAGTTAGCATTTGACAGACCACTTCGACTGTCAGTGTCACGAACTTGTAGCCTATGTGTTAAATGTTATCAATAATTATTGAGCACACGCGGAATTTGTGCGTGAATCAGTGAGTCCTTTTGATGCTTGGTAGTCATGCATTTATTGTTGTTAACTGGATGTGCGTGTTGTCTAAGGCTAATGTCAGACGGAGCTCGCAAAACACGAAACAAAAGCCGAACAAAAGCAAAACAACACACAAAAGCACCATGTTTTGCTTTTGTTCGGCTTTTGTTTCGTGTTTTGCGAGCTCCATCTGACATTAGCCTAAGAGCAGTTTCACATTACCAGTTCATGGCTCTTTTATGTTACTTCAGTTGTTTTACTTTACATTGTTTACCAACTTTGTTAAACTGCTATTGTTTGAATATGTTTTAGATAAATAAAACCCAAACCGTATCAACTGCGTCTGTTGAAGTGTGTGTGATTATCTGTAAAACAAGTCATTCATCAAGCTTCAGATTCATCATGTATTTATTCTTTGAATACATATATAATTATATAATACACTGCATTGACGTTCCTCGGCAAATATTTCAGCCAACTGTGAATAAAAAACAAAATGGAATCACACACAGGTAATAAATATGTTTCCCTTAAAAACATAAAAAGCATAGATACACACCACACAAACCCTATTTATAATTGCATGTACATAATCCCACGTTACAGAATAGTGCACTCCTTACAACACACGCTCACACCTGGTTGGTTTGCGTTCAACTTCTCAGACATATTCAGGCATGAAAATTCTCCGTATTTTCCGTATTTTTGAAAAAAATAAACCGTATCTTTTTTATTTTCCGTATTTTTCCTTTTTTTTTTATTTTTTTTTTTATTTTTTATTTTTTTTTATATTTTTTTTTCCTAGTCATAGTTATAGTAAAATAGTTTTGGGGCCATGTTTGAATCCAATTTTAAGGCTCAGATAGCTTCAGATTGCACCAAATTTCACCCTTGAAAAAAAAAATTCCGGGGGAGCATGCCCCCAGACCTCCCTAGAAGTCTTGGCGCTTTGCGCCTGCGAAACTTGCGAAACTTGGCGCTACGCGCCTGCGAAACTTAAATTCAAATATATGAAATCTTACTCTGTAACAAAGATTCAAATCCTGTAAGTATAGAATTGAATCCAATGCATAGAACTACATTCTATAGCATTTATAGAATAACATTTTATGTTATACAAATAAATTCTTTGTTCAGATACAAATTTACGAATGACATAGAATGCATTCTATGCACAAAATGCATTCTATGCGCATATACTGTTTCTAAGAACACCTTCTATGCGCATAGAATGCATTCTATGCATATAATGCTCAATATGCAATTAATGGACATATGGCGCCCCCATTTCACAAGGAAACGGCAAAAATGATTTTAATTATAGCTACTGTAGTTGATATTCCTGAACTTGACGTAGTAGCTTTCACTCCAACGTGCTATGTGGTATTCTGTTGGGAAGCTGCAAAGACCAAATGCAATCAGAAATCGTCTACTGATGACCTGTGCTTTCGCAGAAATGGCCTAGTCAAAAACGAGGACAATGTGTTGCAGTTCCAGTTCCATTGAAACCTGAATGTATGGCAAGAACCGTCGATGTGTCTGTTGGACTGCTGACTATCATAGGCAGGTATGGAACCTGTACAACAGACAAGGGAAAAACATACAAGCGGGATAAAAGAGCATAATTGTGCTTGAAGTAGATAAAAAGAACGACAAGTTTGTTTGTGTGAGTACGTGTAAATGAATGTTTGTTTAAAATAAAAAAAACATTTTGGTTGCTTGTGTTTAAAAAAAAAAGTATAACATTTTATTTGTGTGCCTGTGCTAGGAACAAAGATAAAAGAAACACCTTTAAGGATCCAATGTTTAAAAAACAAAAAACAAACAGACATGTCCAATAAAGTGGAAGGGTAAAAAAACAAAAACAAAATATTTTAGGTGTATACATGTTTTTTTCAGTTATTTTGTTAAACAGGTACCCAGTCTGTACAACATATTACATAGGAAAACGTGCACGCCGAGAAAACAATCAGATGCTTGAAGCAGAATAAACAACGAAAAGTTTGTGTGAGAAAGTGTAAATACATTTTTGCTTTAAAAAAACCCACATTTTGGCTGCTTGAAAAATAATAATAATGAAAGTATATTTGGGGCGGGGATATAGCTCAGTTGGTAGCGCGCTTGATCTGTATTCAGTTGGCCGCTGTCAGCGTGAGTTCGATCCCAGGTTTGGCGGAAATTTATTTCAGAGTCAACTTTGTGTGCAGACTCTCTTCGGTGTCCGAACCCCCCCCCCCACCCCCGTGTACACTACATTGGGTGTGCACGTTAAAGATCCCACGATTGACCAAAGGGTCTTTCTTGGCAAAATTGCTGAGGCACAGTTAATAATTGTCTACCTATACCCGTGTGACTTAGAATAATAGGCCGTGAAAGGTAAATATGCGCCGAAATGGCTGCAATCTACTGGCCGTATAAAATTTCATCTCACATGGCATCACTGCAGAGCGCCTAGAACTGTACCCACGGAATATGCGCGATATAAGCCTCATTGATTGATTGATTGATTGATATTTTGTGTGCCTGTGCTAAGAACAAAGATAAAAGAAACAGTTTAGGGTCCCAGAGTTTAAAAAAAAAAGTTACATTTTCAATAAAGTGGTTACCGTAGTTACAAAAAACATGTTAGGTTTATACATGTACAGTGGAACCCACATTTATGACCTCCAAAAATCTGAAAAAACCAGGTCTTAAAAAGGAGAATCTTAAATCGGGGGTAAATTTAGAGAAGTTATGAACAGAAAATCTGAAAAGGCAAGGTCTTAAATGGAGGAAGTCTTAACTTTGGGGGTTCCACTGTATACACTTACAAGAAAAAAATGTCCTCACTTCCTTTCAACTTTAAAAAAAAAAGTGACAGCGTGTTAGAAAATGTTAGTGGAAACCAATTCCAATGTATTCGTTACACTGTTACTGTTAGTATCCTATTTTGTATGGAACACAATTCATCAAACCTACTTTCGACATTGGCGGAATCTGCCATCTTGCACTGCAGCATTGAATCCAGTCCAATTGGGTAAGGTCTGTAGATGCAGCTGAGGAAGCTTTGCAAAGAAGGCTAGTAGGTCAAGTGCCAAGGGGAGGAACTGCAGGAGAAATAATCAGATACATAAATGGTTGAAATGTATAACATCATTATAGGGGGTGTGTACAATGTGTTTCAATTTATGTACAATAAACATCTGTGCAGTTTAAACTCAGATCTTTACAAAAACAATGACATGTAGGTATGTATGTAGGTATGTGTGTCGGTGTGTCATGTGTGCAAGAAAAAAAGGGTATGGTAGTTGTACATATATTACTTTAGATATTTTTATCATGGGTTTTATGAATTTTCTTCTCTTATTCTTTTATAATTATTAATTAATGACCTATTTGTGCTGATGACCAATTTAATTTCCTTTGTTGGATCAATAAAATGTTATGAGTTATGAGAACAGAACATGTGTGTGCCCAAGCATTATAGTTTGTCAATGTCTGCATGCATGTACTGCAGTGTTATTGTGTATCCTAATATGAATTTCTGTCATAATATTAATGACAACCTTAGTACCTACAGTCAGAATTCAAAATTACCAAAGTAGGTGATCTTTCTTGCAGTAAAACAACTGTCTAGTTGCATTTCATACTCTGAATTTAACCCATTGAAAAGCATAACAACTCATTAGCTGTAACCAATACAAGAAAAATGATATATCAATCACATAGGCCCCTGTATAAACAATAACATGTTGCATCTGCACCTTATTGTACCTCTGCTATATTAATCCTAAACTGTTGTGATGCTATGAAGTGTTACTATACTTAGAAGATTATCAATATCAAACATAATTTGCTCAGAAATACACACACAACTACAGTCGTCTCCGCTTAGCTCGTCCCTCTCGGGACCGAAAAATTCGCGACGAGCTAACCGGCCGACGAGCTAAGCAGCGGACGAGGTAAACGGAGTCCAATTTCCCTGGGGGATATGCTGCGACGAGCTATTTGGCGAATTCGTCCAGACCAATATTAAAAGCACATAAACACTTGTAAACGGGTGTATCAGGTTCTGAGATAACTATCAATCTAGTAGATCATCCTCGAATAGCCCTTTGTTCACAACATGACATTTTACCGTGTCTACAAACCAGAAGTAATCCTTTCATCACCATGGAGTAGGAGCTATGATGTGCAATGGTCAAATGACGAATTTCTGTTTATGGACTCGGTAAGATGTTGATAGAGTTTATATTCGTTTCGCATATTGGGTTTGTAACATGTGTTACTATGAAAATAACAGAGAGATAGGCAGAAGAGAGAGAGAGAGAGAGAGAGAGAGAGAGAGAGAGAGAGAGAGAGAGAGAGAGAGAGAGAGAGAGAGAGAGAGAGAGAGAGAGAGAGAGAGAGAGAGAGAGAGAGATGTAAACCATGAAACAGAAAGCACATTTCTTGGGATTTTTTTTATTAAATCCAAAAATAAGCAGTCCAATGAGAAGAATTTTAAATGAAAAACCAAGTAAACACGGCGCCAGAAAAAAGTTAAACACACACAAACACACACGCAAAAAAAGCACTAACTCATTTGCGTGCTTACATACACACACACACAAAACACACACACACCATTTTCAAAAACATGCACATCAACAAAAAATCTGCGCAACAAAACCATAACAAACAAACAAAAAACTAAAACAAAAAAACAACAACAAAATGGAAGAAACTAAAAACTGCGATCCAGCCGACTTGACTGACTTTGTCTTTTTCGGTGATCTGAGCTAATTGGTATGCACACACACACACACATGAACACACATACATGTACATGTACACACTCATAATAAGTGGGAGAAAATTGAAACAAAGTAGCAAAATCAGATAAACAGCGCATGTTTTCTTCTTTGACATTCAATTCGAAAAGTCTGGCAGTTTATGGAACGTTCTTTTGTTACTGTCATCCTGTCAGAAGACGTCATCGCTGACGACACAATGTCGTTATGACGAGCTATCCGGCGTAAATGACGTCACACCATGCCTTGGGACTGGAAAGTTTGGTCGAGCAAAGCGGCGGACGAGCTAACCGGCGGACGAGCTAACCAGCTTAATTTTACAGATACAAAGAAGGACGTCAGCCCGGGGAAAAAATATGGCGACGAGCTAAACGGCGGACGAGCTAAGCGGGGTCGAGCTAAGTGGAGTCGAGTGTATTTCAAATGAAATTCAAGCAGGTTTTTACTCACCACACATCTCGCCATATGTCAGCACAAGTCTCCACTGGTTGCTCAGAAGGTTCCGGCCCTTTACTTTTATGTGTAACCACAGGCGGAAGGTATCGCTACAGTATCTCTGCCTGGACCACCACTATCATAGAAAAAAAGTAGTGTAACATACGCAAGAAGACGTCTGGGGTCAACACACTGCTGAATCTAGGGGTCCTTTACGTCCTCACAGGAAATTTTCCTTTTAGGGACGTGAGTTGATGATACGCTTTAAAAAAAAAAAAAATAAAAAAAAAGGGCAAGACCAAGCAAGCCCGACCGTGATAGGACCCCGACCCCGCTCTCCATGAGTAAGGGAGGGGGGTGGGGTAATAAGAAATATACGTTAAGATCCTTGTAAGAGGAATATTAATAATTTTTCTTTTATATGCGTTGACTTCCTAGGGGAAGGGCCATTAAAAACATGGATTTTAATTCAATTTTAGTTTCGTTAAAAAAAGATAAAAATCAGGACCACCCGTCAAGAGGTTTAAAAGTGACTACATTGTGAGAATAATATAAAGAACATGCGCAAACACGTAATACTGATCTTCTAGTAACATTTGGACACATCATTTCATTTACTATGTACATTAAGGGAAGAGTCTGGGTTGTGGCACTCGATCACTAGGTGGGGCACTGCCCTTCGCTGTTACCCGAGCGCCAACAACCATTTATAGGAAGAGGTACAATAGCGTTTAGGTTTAAAAACAACAAGATATGTCAGAGTTGTAGATTACTTTTGTGAAGAACGAGACATGGTCGAGGCCGTGTTTATCGTCCGGGTTAAAGAGTTGAATTGGCATAAGGTTATATTTGTCCATATAATCATACAGGGTTGCAAAGCGGGTTAAGTTTGAAGTACATTTTACGAAGAGAGGAAACAGCTATCCTCTCGTTTATATAACGCTGCATTTCGCTTTCTTACGCTTGACCAAGGCAGGAGAGCTTGACACACACTGTGGATCTGAAGGAGTGACAACAACAGCATCACTGGAAGTGTCAATTCGCTGTACATAGTGTTTCTTCGCTCGCTGGAGTCGAACAATACATGTCAGACGCTAGTAGCAGACGACACGATGATAGGTAGATTCTACTCCGTAACTCGTTTCAGCTGTTTGTCCATTTGCGACTCGTTCCGTCGATTTTTTGGCAGACAGCCTGTTCTTCACGCTCAAGGTTAATCCACTCAGATGCACATGTCAAAGCTTTTGCCCACGAAACACTTGAAAATGGGATCAGTTTTTCGTCAGTGTCTACATTCTGAAAATTAGATCTATAGTGCAGTTCGCTGCCATGATGATATGTCCCGCGGAAACAAACACAGCTAAATTCTCATTGGTTAAAAAGCTTTTCACTACGGACAATTTTCCATGGGGAATAATCGTGGCTTCGGCAGGGAGATAACTGTCTCTTTGCTAAATTAATTCATTAATAAAATCAGTACTAGCGTATGCGCAGCTATTAGTGCGTGAACATTGATGAATTCTATTCTTTTAGTAGTTAGGTACCAGGTTCTGCAAAGATCACATGGTACCCTTCTCGGTATAACCAGCTTGAACGATAGAGTTCTACGCCGTGTAGTCTATAACCTATTTTCTGGGAAATGGCATAAAAATGAATAGAACAATTGTGAATACTTCTTCTTTTTCTTCTGTGTTCGTGGGCTGAAACTCCCACGTACGTATATTCATGTTTTTGCACGAGTGGATTTTTACGTGTATGACCGTTTTTACCCCGCCATTTAGGCAGCCATACGCCGCTTTCGGAGGATTGTGAATACTGATGGACATAGAGTGCCGTTGCTATGGAAACAGTCGTTACATTGGATTTCTAGGAAACATGCAGTTTAACAGCGACATCATACATCAGAAATTCCTAATATTTGGCACAAAGATGCACATGTATCATACAGTAGAACTCCCCCTTAGCGACCCCCCTGTTTACGACCACCCCCTGTTTACGACCGAGTTTGCTACCACGGATGCATTCTACTATATAATGAACCCCCAGTAAACGACTCACCCCAAAACGCGACTTACGACCGAGCTTTTGGGGATGAATTACGACTTTCGCGCATTTGTAGTCGAGCAGACGAAAACAATACATGGCGGCTCTTGCTCCTCGAGACGAAATAAAACTGAATCTCGCGCACGATAGAATCCGCGGTGACTTCCTTAGGAGTCGGGAAGACGCAAATCGTGTGTATCGTCAAGGATAATGACCCAAAACGCGACTTACGACCAAGCTTTTTGGGATGATTTACGACTTTTGCTCACATTTCGAGCAGACGAAAACACAACATGGCGGCTCTCGCTCCTCCAACTATCGCAAAAAGAAATAAAAACGAAATCTCGCACGCGCGAGATCCTGATACATCCGTTTTTTCTGCACGCTATCTTGTCACAACAACTGTCTTGTGGACAAACGAAAATTCGCGAAAGAAAAAGAAAAGCACCGACTCTTGAGTAGAAAGCTAATAAAGTAATCGCTAATCGAGCGAAGTGGCAATCCGCGCCGACTTCCTTGGGAGTCGGGAATACGAAAATCCTGTGTGTCGTCAAGGATAATAAGGACTCGGTGTTATCTAGATAAGATGGTGAGAAGGATAGCGAAGCGAAAGTACGCAAAGAGAGGAGCCTGTACGAAGACCTCAACGATCGTGGTCAAGTTTAGCGATGCAAGGCGACGAATCATTCATATGAGCGGAAAGATGATTCAGGAGAAAACTTGTTATGCTTTCTATCGAGTTAGGACATTCGGTTGCGCCACAATGTCAAATGTTTTTCACTCAGCGGGGAGCAAGCATTACGCCATGAGTAAATTTTCTTTGAAATTTGAGTTCAAGTTGTTCTGCTGTAATGTGTTTGGGTGTGTGTGTGTGTGTTTTTTTTTTAAATGACAGAAAACTGCAACAGTGTGTTTGTGTGTAAACATGACAGTACATATACTGCAACCAAATTCATGACCGACCGGCTAAAAACTCAACCCCCCCCCCCTTTTAAGACTCCCCCTTTTAAGGACCTAATTTGCAAGGTTTTTCCAAAGTTGTAAACAGGGGGTTCTACTGTATCTACGATCATTTAAAACGATTTTTTTGCAACAGACTACAGTTGAATTTTAATATCTTTTGTCATAAGAATGAACGAATTTCTCACTGCATATTCATTACAATAATTAATTTAAATTCAACTGTAGTTGTTTTAAAAAAAAACGTTCTATATGATTGTAGATATAATACATGTGTATCCTTGTGCCAAATATTATGAATTTATAATGTATGATGTTGCTGTAAAGCCATTTTCTAGAAATCCCATATGACGCTGTAAATGCCAGTTTTCATCGCAACAGCAGTCAATATCCATCCACAATGTTTTCATTCATTTTAATAAGTCACTTCAATAACTACCCAGAAAACTAAGTTATTCCTTGACTGTATTCTTCAAGTTTAAGTTTGGTAATTTTACTGCCGCACATTGCCTTGAGTCATAAATAAAGGGTTCCAGTAACATACCATTCTTCTTTATTGATTATGAACTTTGGAAGGTTAGATGTTGGATCTGTTTTAAAAAAAAAATTTCCTTGATGTGTTGTACTAAGATCTACCGTCTGCTTGGACATATACTAAAGATCCACTACCTGGCTGCTGTCCGCGGAAAATCGATTAATTCATAAAAAAATTATGCCTTACAGGGAAGCAGCTAGCCGGTTGACTGTACATGTGTTTGTGTAGAGGTGTTCTTATTGCATGTTCAAGCCAGGACAGATGGTGACCTGAAACATTTACACATTACATATGTATGCAGGACTGCTACTTTTAAGCTTAGGTGCAAGTGTGATGATATATTTGTTTGACTGATTATGGGCATTAAAATAAAACTGCAAAAAGAATACTTACACTTGAGATCTGATTTTGTGTGTGTCTGTGTGTGTGTGCGCATTAGGGTGTGTGTGGGCCATTTGACATACTTGCAGAAGACACAGAGGTAACTGATAAACTGCATTTATTAACACAAAGATGTAAACAAAGTGAGTTCACACATTTCACAAAAGTAAAACAAGGCAGAAGACACAGAGGTAACTGATAAACTGCATTTATTAACACAAAGATGTAAACAAAGTGAGTTCACACATTTCACAAAAGTAAAACATGCATTCACAATATTTAGTACTCACATGAAAGGCCAAAGATTATAGGCTGAGAATGCAAGTTCTAATTTGGCACATTTGTAAATGTAGCTGCATCCGCTAGACATATCCATCTTACAATACAACAAGTCGCGTAAGGCGAAAATACAATATTTAGTCAAGTAGCTGTCGAACTCACAGAATGAAACGCAATGCCATTTTACTCGTAGCATCGTCAGGCCACCGCTCATGGCAAAGGCAGTGAAATTGACAAGAAGAGCGGGGTCGTAGTTGCGCTAAGAAGGATAGCACGCTTTTCTGTACCTCTCTTTGTTTTAACTTTCTGAGCGTGTTTTTAATCCAAACATATCATATCTATATGTTTTTGGAATCAGGAACCGACAAGGAATAAGATGAAAGTGTTTTTAAATTGATTTGGACAATTTAATTTTGATAATAATTTTTATATATTTAATTTTCAGAGCTTGTTTTTAATCCGAATATAACATATTTATATTTTTTGGGAATCAGCAAATGATGGAGAATAAGATAAACGTAAATTTGGATCGTTTTATAAATTTTTATTTTTTTTTACAATTTTCAGATTTTTAATGACCAAAGTCATTAATTAATTTTTAAGCCACCAAGCTGAAATGCAATACCGAACCCCGGGCTTCGTCGAAGATTACTTGACCAAAATTTCAACCAATTTGGTTGAAAAATGAGGGCGTGACAGTGCCGCCTCAACTTTCACGAAAAGCCGGATATGACGTCATCAAAGACATTTATAAAAAAAATGAAAACAACGTTCGGGGATTTCATACCCAGGAACTCTCATGTCAAATTTCATAAAGATCGGTCCAGTAGTTTAGTCTGAATCGCTCTACACACACACACAGACACACACACACACACACGCACGCACGCACATACACCACGACCCTCGTTTCGATTCCCCCTCGATGTTAAAATATTTAGTCAAAACTTGACTAAATATAAAAAAAACTAGTGGTTAGGACATCGGCCTGAAAATCTAGGTCTTAGGTTCGAATCTCTGCAGAGACATTTAATTTTTCTCCTTGGTTGAAATAAAAATGCTCAATCCAGAGAGAGCAACCGTAAAGTTACCAACGTAAAAGTAAATCGTTGAATGCAGCTATGAAGGTAATGCCAGCAGTGTGGGTCAAGATTCAGGCCGCCTTCTATGCACAGATTTCTGTGTAGGATTCTCAGCTCTATCTTTACAAACACATAATCCCCAATCGTCATACAGTGGAACCCCCTTTTAAGACTTCCTCCCTTTTAACACCTTGTTTTCTCAGACATTCTGTTCATAACCTGTGTAAATTTACCTCTATTGTAAGACACCCTCCTTTTTAAGACCTGATTTTCTCAGATTGATGAAGGTCTTAAAAGGGGGATTCCACTGTAGCTGTAAGAAATAATTTTGTTTAAAACACTTATTCCTTTTGGGGGAAATAAATTAATTAGAAAAGACATCACCACACTAAGAAGTCAGGGTGCTGACTTTTGCTATGTGACCAAGTGGAAGAATTTTCTTATCCCATGCAAAAAGCCTGATGAAGGTCTGACACAGTGAGGCGAAGTGTTTTAATGAGGCAGAGCAGCCCTTTAAAAAATAAGTTCACCACATCCAAGTAAAAGACACAATCTTGGCAGACTGTATTACAAAAACAACATTTCAGCACAACATAAGAATGAATTGAACCATCCAGGATGCACCAGAACGACCCAAAAACAGAATCAATGAACATTTTAAACAAGATAAAGTACTGACTAGGATTCAAAGGAAAAAAAAATCTGCATACCAAACACTACTTGTATTTAGCTGAATTGACAACTTACATAAGTCAAAATGTTCCCTTGATCCACATCGCACCACACATTATTTGTGTGGAATGCTATTGTTAATGTGTTACATGTTCATTTCACCACTAAGGCAACAGAAAACCTCTGTAAGTGTAAGCATCTTCAGATGGACTATATTAAAGCAGTTCTAGTAGCTCTGTCAGCACAGAATGGACTGAATCTGATCATCATCCGCAGCAAAGCCAGGCACCACTCTGCAAGCTGCCTGCACGTCATATCTCGGCACCTCACTTCCTGGAAAATAAAGAAAATGTATTACTGAGCACATCCAGACTTTGCTGTGCGCTGATGGGGATATGTTTTGGGTATCGAGAAGGGTGTGTGTGTTGGGGGTGGGGGAGCGGGAAGGTAGGTAGGAGGTAATACTTGTTCTTCACAAGATCAGTGGGACGGAGAATAGTGTGCGTAATACTGACAGTGACAACTATGAACTAAACTGTAAACATTGTTCTGTAATATTACAGGTGCCATCATTCCTTCCTGTGAAAACCATTTATTTCATGGATATATTTATACTTTCATCATTAAAATTAAAAAGATAATCTTTCATCATTAAAATTCAAAAGACTTCCTCACAAGAACTTTTCTAACAACATGATATCTTGTTATTCTGCTGATGTGAGCAGCTTTTCTGTAATGTGATGGAAAGTTACTATTTTTAAATTCAGCATGAGCCCTTATCCCACTCACTTATTTAGCCTTGACACCTTACAGTTTTGTTGAGAAATGTGATGTGAATTCATTCAGAACATTCTAACTGCGCCGGGGTGGTCAGGGTGTTGAATGTAGAAGTAGGTATCCAAGTACACAGGCGGTATTACAATTTACATTGTAACTCTCATTCCATGTAAAAAAAAAAATAATAATAATAATCGTCTGCATGACGACTCAAGCGCTTTCGCTTTCATTGCGTTTTCTGCACTCGTTTTCTTGTTTTAATTTTTGTGTTGACAAATGTAATAAAAAGTTAACTAGTAGGTCGTGTTACCGTAACCACACGTATTTGTGTAGGCCTTATGTATACAAAGTACATCATACCAATTACCATGCACAATATTACTATGCATCTTCAAATGTATGAATAATTTCATCTACAAAGTACTTCAAGTTCATCTACAAAGTACTTGTAATACAATTTACAAAGAACAAAAGACTGCTGAATTATCTACATCAGTACATGTTAATAGCTTCAGACTACCATCACCAATACCAGTCCTAATGTTACTATATATATAAATGTTACCATACAGATTTGACAAGCAAAAGCTGTAAGTGGTAAAGAAATGTGTAACTTACTCTTCAGGGGTAGTCTGTAATGTAAAGCACCACGCCAAGTCATCCTATACCTCTCCAGTACATGTATCCATGTTTAAAGGTAAACTGTTGGAACTGGAAGACAGGAGCTGTATGAATGATGCACATCATCTCTGGAATCTCGGAGGGCCTGAAAAAAAAACAGAACAATATTAACATAACATGTCTTGAAAATGAAATAAGTACTATTTCAACTTCACTATCAGAGCCAAATCACTCACTAATTCAGTAATTGTTTTGTTTATTCATTTACAACCATAGTTCATACACTGATACAGCAGCATTTGATTATGTGCATACAGATTAAAGATATCAAGCATTTATAAACTTGAGTAAAAAAAAAAAGAACACAACAATTAAACACACTCAGTGACTCACAGTCACACCCAGTTACTCAGTAACACACACATACACAACAGATAAATCTTGCTCAGTTCTACAAAGGCCACGTTTGCAATGGTCATGTCTTGGATTTTAAAAACAATAACTTACCTGCTGGTTGATCCAAACCGATGATTGAGACTGAGACTGAGACTGAGAGATGTCCTGTAGTGTACAGTGTGATTCATCGCCAATCTCCCCATTCAAGGCAGACCGTGTCCAAAATCAGCTGTACCATTCACATCCCGATTGCATTCCTTCAGAAGGGCAGTCAGTGTCTCAACTTCTTTGTCGATATATTACTCTGGTGGACGTGTTGAACTGCCAAATATTAGATTGTTTTCAATGTCAGTCACGAACGACGGCCGCCATGTTTTTTAGTAAACACTACTATTCATGTACTCCCCTGAGGAAGAGCGTTTTATTATGTCTTAAAACCGACTTCTCGGGAAAGTGATCAATCGAATGTTATGGTCCACAAAAACTTGCTTCATATTTTATTTAAGGACTACTTTTATTTGCCTTTATTTTTATGGCGCACATTTTGTGCCCCACATTTTGTTTTGGCCTTCATTTTGTGGTCCACAAACTGGAAATGTGCGCCACAAATTGTTGGGCTTATTTTTGTGGTCCATAAACTGGAAATATGCCCCACAAATGCTGTTGGGCTTATTTGTTGGATTAATGACATCGAATGCAACGGATAGATGGTCACAATATTGCGACAAGTTTTACATCCGAACAAAAGCATTCATTCCCGCATCACCCATTCATCATTTCTGAAATAGTATTGTTGACACGTTTTTATACAGTAGCCTATTGTGGTTCTTGTGCCTAGGCTGTGTATTGGATTGTCGTTGTATGCCTGCATCATTAGTTGTCAGTAATTATTACATGTGCTGATTGTTCTCTTTGCCTGCGCGCGTATAGTATGTTGGTTATGTTTGGTCATAGTATGTTTGTTTATGTTTGGTCGTTATCTTTGCCTGTGCGTGTATTGTATGTTTGGTCGTTTTGTTTGCCTGTGCATGTATAGTTTGTTGGTTATGTTTGGTCGGTTTCTTTGCCTGTGCGTGTATAGTATGCTTGGTCGATGTATGTATTGTAAAGCGCTAAAAGTAGACATTTTTCTAGAATAGCGCTATAAAAGTTTGCATTATTATTATTATTATTATTAAAAGGCACCCATCTTGGCTATCTAATACGATTTTCGAATTAAGTAGAAGTGCATTGCCAAGGCACTGCATACCCCCTGTGAAGTACAAATTCTCTCTCTCTCTCTCTCTCTCTCTCTCTCTCTCTCTCTCTCTCTCTCTCTCTCTCTCTCTCTCTCTCTCTCTCTCTCTCTCTCTCTCTCTCTCTCTCTCTTTCTCTCTCTCTCTCTCTCTTCTCTCTCTCTCTCTCTCTCTCTCTCTCTCTCTCTCTCTCTCTCACACACACACACACACACACACACACACACACAACCAGACACACGCACACACACCCACACACCCACATGCGCGCGCGCGCAAACCACGTCACACACACACACACACACACACACACACACACACACACACACACACACACACACACACACACACACACACACACACACTCTCACACACACACATAATCCATGCACACAAAGCACATACTCGCACACACACACGTACCCAAACACATGTATACACACACACATACACACGCGCGCACGCACACACGCACGCACACACACACACACACACACACACACACACACACTAACTTGTACACGTGAACAGCTCAGATCATGGGTAATGTTAACACCTTCACATTTAAATGCTTATTTTATAGCCATCCATTGAATTGAGAAGAAAACAAAGCATACTAAACTGCTAAGCATGAATCAAACAATAAGAAAATAACAAGTCGCGTAAGGCGAAAATACAACATTTAGTCAAGTAGCTGTCGAACTCACAGAATGAAACTGAACGCAATGCAACGCAGCAAGACCGTATACTCGTAGCATCGTCACTCCACCGCCCGTGGCAAAGGCAGTGTCCGTGGAATTGACAAGAAGAGCGGGGTATTCGTTGCGCTGAGAAGGATAGCACGCTTTTCTGTACCTCTCTTCGTTTTAACTTTCTGAGCGTGTTTTTAATCCAAACATATCATATCTATATATTTTTGGAATCAGGAACCGACAAGGAATAAGATGAAAGTGTTTTTAAATTGATTTCGAAAAAAAAAAATTGATAATAATTTTTATATATTTAATTTTCAGAGCTTGTTTTTAATCCGAATATAACATATTTATATGTTTTTGGAATCAGCAAATGATGGAGAATAAGATGAACGTAAATTTGGATCGTTTTATAAATTTTTATTTTTTTTACAATTTTCAGATTTTTAATGACCGAAGTCATTAATTTAATTAATTAATTTTTAAGCCACCAAGCTGAAATGCAATACCGAAGTCCGGGCTTTGTCGAAGATTACTTGACCAAAATTTCAACCAATTTGGTTGAAAAATGAGAGCGTGACAGTGCCGCCTCAACTTTCACGAAAAGCCGGATATGACGTCATCAAAGACATTTATCAAAAAAATGAAAAAAACGTTCGGGGATTTCATACCCAGGAACTCTCATGTCAAATTTCATAAAGATCGGTCAAGTAGTTTAGTCTGAATCGCTCTACACACACACACACAGACAGACAGACAGACACACGCACATACACCACAACCCTCGTTTCGATTCCCCCTCGATGTTAAAATATTTAGTCAAAACTTGACTAAATATAAAAAGAACCAACAGCATTGTTTTGTATGTGTGGGTAGTAAACACGTTTTATTTACAAAACACGGCGGAAAATGGCGACAAATTTGTTGCACAGCGACAGGTCACTTTCTTCAACCAAGGCCAGTACTTTCATACATGACAAAGGAAAGCAAATGAGGCCTGAATAATAAAGTTATAGTGTTCCTGTGTGTGTCTGAGTGATAAACTGTTTTAACCAACTATCTTCTGAAACGTAATTGCTTTCAGCAGATTGATCTTCCGCTCAGAACGTTCGTGTCACACGGTCTTTGCGACAAAGAGAGAGGTCGCATTCTTGCAGAAAATCATTGACAACACAGATCAGTCATTTTTAGCATTGAAATTGGGAAAGGCTACTATTAAAGTGTGCTTTAAGAAAGAAAAACATTAGAGTATCGGCAGAACACGACCAAATGAGTTTTCGTGTCACAGCGTTATGGGCTTGAGATTTGTTAGACTTTTTGTTCTCACACTGTAGCAAAATCATTGACAACACAGACAAGTCAGTTTTAGCATAGACATTGGGTTTCAAAGTTTCAAGTTTCAAAGTTTTATTTATTCCAATAAAACCCCGTGAGGGTACATGGAAAATTAAAAAACACAATAAAAACACATTTCATTCAACACCAAATAAAAGGAACTAAAACAAAAAGAAATCAGACTATGTACAGAAAAGGGAGTTGAGGGGTGAGGGAGAGCAAAAACAATACAAGAAACAATTCAACAATAATAATAATAAATAATAATAATAATAATAATAATAATAATAATAATAATAATACAAAAAATAATAAAACATTACAAGTGCAAAGTGATTACATACATTTCTTTACTATGGGAAATGGGGGGAAGGGAGAGGGGGGGGGGTGATGGGTGGGTTAACATAAGGACAAAGATACTATTACAAACAACACAAAACAGATAACGGAATATAAAGCTAAAAGAGAATTAAATTTTACTCGCTTCTCAAACAGTCCATGACAAGTGTCATGAACTTTGCGAGTTTTAGCAATAAACTCTTTTTTGTAGTGGAAAAAAGCTCTCTGAATTTAACTGAATTGGGGTGGGCATAATAATAGCACCGTAACAACTGTTTTCTATAATTGGTAAAGAAAGGACATACAAAAATATAATGGAACTCGTCCCCAAGGTCACCTGATGAACATTTGTGACAGATTCTGTCTTGTCTGGGAATACCAAGAGTCCTACCTTTTTGTATAGGCAATTTATGATTCAGTGTTCTAAATTTTAAAACAGCGTTTGCTAAATTAACCGGCAGGATGGACAAGTACTTTTCAAACTCAAAATTCTCTTTATACATTCTATAATTATAATAAAACTCATTGTTATTTATTTCTGAATGCCAGGTTTGGACAAATTGGTCTTGTAGCCTATTTTTCATCAGTGCTTTGAAAGTATTAAAATAACCACCATCCGTTACATTATTGATAGTTTGATTGTGCCAAAAATCACTAAAGCCTAACTCATTTAGAACACCATGGACAGAAAGCAAAAATTTTGACTTGTATACACCAGATTCATACATTATAGGGCTACTATTATAGTGTGTTTTAGGAAAGAAAAACATTATAGTAGTGGCAGAACACGACCAAATTAGTTTGCGTTATGGGCGTGAGATTGTTTTTTTTCACACTGCAGATCATATCTCAAAAACTACTGAGTGGATCTTTATGAAATTTGATATGGATATTTTTGACTGGATTTTCTCATAGAAGTTTTTTTCCGTTTATTGATAGGACATTTTGATGACGTCATATTTTGCCAAAAGGTCGAGGCAGCACTTTCACAGTTACAGTTTTTCATCAATTTGATCGAATTTCTTATCACACAATCTCAGATCTAGGCCGGATTATGGGATTGCATTTCAGCTTGGTCACTTAAAGTTTTGTTATTGAAATGTTTCTTCGAAATATGTCATTTTTTCAAATTTTAAAAAACTAATATTTGAAACAGAAAATTTATATTGGTGTATTCCCTATTGCGTCCTGTATCTAAAACTATATAGTTTTGTTGTTTTGTATTGATAATTATGCTTAAAAATGAAGAAAACCGATAAATAACCACTATCTTTATTTATGAAAAAAGACACTTAAAAACAACTTCTATCTATTCCTTATCATTTTCTGATTCCAAATGTATATAGTTTTATGGTGTTTGACGTTGAAAATATGCTCAAACTTAACAAACTCGGATCGTTGAATGGAAATTATACTTCCAAGCTCCAAAAGCACGTCATTTCAAGTGTGGAACACGCTCATGACGTCATGCTGAAAGGTGATGAATTATGGCTTCACCTTGCGATGTTTCATTTCAAACATGGTAACATTTTTAAAGGGGTTTCTTTCTCAGATTTTTGTTTGCCCTCTGTCTGTCTCTCTATGTCTCCGTCTGTCTGACTGATTCAATTAAATGTGTAATTACTTAGTTTTGCAAAAGTCAAACTAAGTATGATATACCTAATTGATTCAGGTCTCTAAATTCTTATTGTAAAATTGTGAGTTTTATTCAAAACAAATTTAATTGGTGTTTTAAACTCAATAATGGGGCATGCTGTGATGAGTAGAAGAATGTGTGTTTACGAGCAGAAAAAGCCCATCAAAGTCAAGAATCGTGTTTTTCTTTTTCTATTTTCACCTTGTAGCTTCATACAGACACTAAGCAACAGTGTAGTACCACTTCCAGTGCAATATCTTGTACTTTAATTTTGACCATCTGTGTAACACTTTATTGACCCATGATCAGTAGTGGAATGCATGAATGGAGACTATTATAGTTAGCAACTAAACGTAGGTTCGAACTACGCAGTTCGTAACTAAAGATTTAGTCAGTCTGCAATGCATGAGAGCGAACTCGGTCGAGACTACTTAGTTACCAGCTAAAAGAGTAGGTCATAACTTTCAGGTGACGTCATAGGGAAATCCCCGTCATTGCGCAGGCGCGGTGAACTCTTCACCTTCGAAAGTGGTAAACAAACCAGCATGGGATTGGGAGCATGGTAACAGTGCGAACTTGAGTGGTTGATCGATGCAATATTATTTTGGCGAACAAACGAGACAAACATAGGCAGAACGCAAATGTTTCTCTCAGTTCTTCCGCACATTACGAGAGCTAAAACTGCCCGACCGGGAAGATGTACGCAGCATATAGGCTGAGTCAATGTCGTCGAAGATTTGAGTGATGGTTCAGTCGGTATGTACTGGGAAAAAGTCCGTGTCCCTCATACTGATTGTGCATTTTAAAGCAAAGCTGGAACTTTGTAACAGACAATGATGTATGGATGTATTTAAGTTTGTGTTTCAATTTATGGGAGCGAAACTGACATTTCTGAACTGAAAAAAGTCGTGTTTTGTGGAGTTTAGAGTTGTCAGTAGAGACCGAGTAATCGTTGAAGAGAAATAATTGCATGGTTCACCGATGGAGAGTTAAACGACCATAAAACCGCACCACAGGTATGTCACGAAGCTGTCTAAGTTCTACACTATACAGCAAAAGAAAATTGAATGAGGGAATCAAGAAAATAGATCAACTCTCTCTCTTTCTTTCTCTCAGTCTCTATCTCTCTCTCTCACACACACAGGCATACGCACACACTAACACACACACACACACACACACACACACACACACACACACACTCACTCTCTCTCTCTAAACCGCTAAGAGGGAGGGACAAAGTTGAGAACGAGAGTGCCAGATAAAGGAAGGAATGTAATTTGGAGCGATCATTAAACAAATTAAGAAACAAGCAAGTTAGCAAGCAAATCCTTGAAAATGTGTGATGTCATACAAAAGGAGCCAACAATGTTTTGGCCTGGTGTTCTACTTACAAAATAAACTAGTAAAAGAATTGTGAGATGTAAAGAGAAAAGATTAACTGGAAACACTACCGAATTACAAGACATCATCAGTGATTTGAATCATGCACTTATGATTTTCTTCCTTTTTTCCAGATCGGGTAGAATACTTTATGTCAGTGACATATTTAAATGATTGCAATTTTGTGCTGGTCTTTAACATGAATAATTAGATACAATGAATACATTATTCAATGAGTAGGAAGTGACAATATTTTAATGTGTATGATCTTGTTTGATGAATGCCGCAAACACTCTGAGTTCTTCTAAGCAAGCAAAGAAACAGAGGTAATGAAGTTGGATACTGAGATGACTATATTTTGTAACTTAGACACTCTGTCTATAAGGAAGCTAGCTGTTTCTTGAACATCATTTGAAAATTAATCTGCGCCAGTTTAAATGCATTGCTTCGGTATGGTAGAGCTGATCATCAAAATGCATCTCATGTGTGAAATTTTAGCTTTGATGTTGCACTGACTTCAGAAGACTAACCTGTTTCGTGAGTAAAAACTGCAAACATTTCAAGCTGACAAGAACAGAACGATGTTAAAATATAAGATATGATAAGGGAAATGTGAAGGCTAAATTAAACAAAGAATGAAATTGTAACCCACTCTGTACAAGTGGCGCGTTTTGCTGCATTGATCATCTTTTATTCTTTCATGTGTTCTTTTGAGTTTCCGACAACATTTGTTGTGTCATTGTGTATGAACGTTTTAATTTAAATGATGATAAACAATGATTGTATATTTTGTGTAAACGATTTCGCTCAACGTCTCAGATGTGGCATGCAGGCTTCACGTGGAATAAAACCATCCCTCCACTTTAACATATATACCAGCTGTCAAAAACACGTGTGTTTACTTTGAAGTGTTGGAATGTTTGATCAATTAATTTGTTTAACTTCTACTGGCATCAATCCGCAAAATGTATTCATTCAAACATTCCAACTTTGCACATGACCCAGTCAGAATGTAAATGTTTGGTATGTATCAAAGTGTATAGATGGCCTAACCTCATGTAAGAGCCCATGCAGATATAAAATAGTAAGCCAAACTTGGCGTTTGCAAGAAGAACGGTGCCTTGAAACTGACAGCAGCAACAACAATTTAATTATCCACAATCACAGTGTCACTCAGCTTTTCACCCCATCCAAACCACCAGCCATCCTCTCACTAAAAACCAAAACAAACTCCCCAAAACACACACACACATTAAAACACAGAGAATCATGAGATTTGTTTGTTTGTTTATTCATCCTGTAGAATGTTTCTTTAGCCACTGAGCCAACTATGATACTCGTCATAAAAAGTAGGCAGATCCGTTTGAGGGCAAACCTTTATGATGAGGCCGTTTATTAAAAAAACCAAATACAGGTTGACCCAAAAACAATGCAACCCACAACAAGTTAATAACCTACATTTGTGGACATAAACTTCAGCCTATGCATGACAATTTTGAAGATCAAATAGGCTGACTTTTGTGCAATTTTAAATTAAGTTCCCAATTTTGGGGATCGACTCAACGGTACGGGTTTTAAAATTGAGCGGTAGCCAAACTTGCCCGATCTAAGCGCTCAAGATTGTAACATTCGGGGCAATTGGAATCACAAAAGTATACCTTAATCAACATTCAGACCTGGGAATCCCTGTTTTGGACTTGGAGTATTCTCAAACAAACTTGGTGTATTTTCTTTTTTAAATGAGCGTACTCCACATTTAAACATGCTTCACACGCGTCTGTCTATGAGTATATAACTGCTTTCTTCAGGTCACCGATGATCTAGGGGGTGTATACTCAGACATTCAGATAATATAAAAGCTAAAAGTCTGGAGGGTTTAAATTAAGTAAGTATTGATACCGTTCATGGTCAAACTTCGTTTTAGTGAATCGACCGCCGAATTTGGAATTTATTTTTTGAAATAGAGCACAAAAGTCAGAACATCTTCTGCACGTCAATAGAAAAAACAATCAAATCTGCATCCAAATCAGTCAGTTTTGTTCACATATCTGGTCTAACACTGACATTAAGGCATGTTGATTTGTGTAGGTGTCATTCCTCTGAGAAGCTGTAAAAGGCAGTTTTAGTGGGTAATGAGACAAAAACCGGTACGTTTTCGTAACTCCTCAACGCATTGCCTTCAACGTTGCGGTGATTTGTGCTAACAGTAGTAACACATGTGGGAAAGTTCATACGGATTTTAAAGTCATTTGAGACATTAGCCTGCTGTTGTCAGCACTGAGTTTGTTAATTGACATGCCAGAAAGAGTTCTTAAATTGATGGTAGGTCTTCGCTGTCTCATTGAAAAACAATTAATTTGTTGTTATCTTCAAGAACAATAACAGATGCGTCACACAATTAAATTTCATGTACATATTTTATCAGACATTGGCGGTATGAGGATTTCAACGCGAACATTAATATTTTGCCTCATTCAGAGCGCTGAGCGCAAATGTAGGCCTACGCCTAGAAAAGCTCACGGCTGACACGCTTAACTGATCATGGCTCTTGAAAGAGCATTTTCCAAGAATGTGTGTGTGCGTACAAGTGCGCTGTGAACAGTCATAGTTGAAAATGTATGAAATTAAAGGTAAATTGAAGCTTTCATTTTTCTTAATGCATGCTAATTTTTTTTACAAATTCAGTTCATTGGACAGGGTACATTTTTATTTTTAAAATTCGTTCTGGCATGTCGCGCAACAGCAGAACTAATATCTCACATGACTTGAGATTCCGTGTGTACTTAACGACATGTGTTAGCCCAAATCACTGACAAGTTTTAAGACAATGCGTTGAGGAGTTACTGAAATGTACCATTTTTTGGTCTCATTTTTGTACTTAACGACGTGTGTTAGCACAAATCACTGACAGTTTTAAGACAATGCGTTGAGGAGTTCTGAAATGTACCATTTTTGGTCTCATTACCCGCTAAAACGACTTCAAAAACTGAGAGGATTGACAACTACACGCTCAGCATGCCATAGCGTTCATGTTAGACAAGATATATATGTGAACAAAACGGACTGTTTTGGATAAAGATTTGATTGTTCTGTCTAATGACATGCAAAACATGTTTCGGTTTAGTTGTTCTGATTTGTGTTGTTGATTTTAACACGGGAAGCTTGATTTTGTGAATTTGATTTGTGGGAGGGGGGGGGGTGTCTGTGTTGCAGGTTTCACTGCATAGACACTACGTCATGAAAACCCAATTTTGTTTCTGAATAAAGTAGGGAAATTAATGGCCTTTTCAGTCATATACTTGGTTTTTCAATCAACAGCCTCATCAGTAAGATCTGCCCTCAAACGCATCTGCCTACTTTTTATGACGGGTAGTGTAGAAACCTCTGCAAGCATTCTCAACCGAATCAGATGGAAAAGCACAGAATTGTGATGGTACTCTGAATTTGATCATCGTCCCCAGCGAACCCAGGAACCAAGGTGCAAACAGCCTTCCCTTAATGTAGCGGTCCTTCCTGAAAAATAAAGAAAACATATAACTGAGCACCTTCAGTATTCACGGGGTTGAGTTTTGGTTAGCGAGGGGAGGGTGTGTGTTAGGGGGGAGAAGGTGTGTACGTGTTGAGCAGTGTGTGTGTGTGTGTGTGTGGGGGGGGGGGGGGTGAGGAAGCACTTGCTCTTCACATGACCATTGGGATCGGGGATGGTGTGTGTGATATTCTAATCTAAACTATTAAAAAAATCTGTGCGTGTATGAACTTTGTGCTCGGCAGAAATGTTTCTCGATTTTAGTCAAAAACAAGTGTGCCCTCAACCCACACACTTTCGCTCTTCAGCATCAACACTATACAGTTTGAGTTTCATTGGGAAATGTGTCTCGATTTCAGTCCAAAACAGAATTTTCAGGATCCAAAGCACTCTCCTGTCAGCCTTTTTATTAAAATACATTCAACCCACCACATTTTCCAGTGATGAAGATTCTGGGGATGTGTGTTGATCCCATTGATTTTGGCCATTTCAGATCTGGCCAGTTGTACATGGGATAGGAACATAACTTCACCCAGACACATAAAATATTGACACCCTGACAGTCAGTGACTGCTTCATGTGCATAGTTGAATTTTGTTTATGAACGAATTTCTCAAAAGTCACTCGCAGAAGTAAAGAAGTAACATTTTTGTTAATCTGAGAGTGGTTTCCACAACAAAATCTTACTCTGAGCAGGAAGAAGCCAGGGTGTTGAATGTAGAAGTATCCGAGTGAACAGATTCATTCTTATTCCATGTAAAAGCCTGGCAAGATCTAGGATGGTGAGCCAAGGGAAGAATAACTGTATGTGCCTTTAAAATAATTCCAGTAAATTAGTAATGATTTCATTTTATCTTGCAATTTTGTTTTACTTTCCTGTGCTGCATTAGTTCATTCACACTGTGTAATTTACTTTAAGAATTGTGGCAAAGGATTTGAGAAGAGAAAGAGAACTAAAACCAAGCTTTATGTACCATTTTGTATAAATAGTACAAATTGTACTATGCAAGGATACATACAGATGTAAGAATTTATTTTATACAAAGCCGTAATGTTTTTGTGTCAATAAACTTGCATCTCCTGCCACTACTCTCAGATTCAGATGTAACAAGTGTTGACATAGCTGAATGTATCTATCTAGATTGTAAGTGCATCTAATGTGAAACGCAGATCTCTTTACAACACAACGTACAAAAGTCTGCCAAAAACATCTACACAGCTTCAAACTACTATCACCAGTGCCAATTTACATATCATAAATCAATTTTACAATAACAATTTAATAGGCACAAGCAGGTACTTGGTAGTGGTACAGAAATGTGTGACTTACTCTTCATGGTAGTCTGTAAAGCAGCATGTCCTCTCCAGAATCCATATATATATATATCTGAATGCAAGAGCTGTATGAACACTTCATCACACATCATCTCTGGTTTCTTAGGAGGCCTGAAAAAAACACACCATAAAATAATTAATTAACAATAAATAATAACTGTATTATAATTAAACCACTCGCTCATTGATTCTTTTATTCCCTCTTTCACAATCATAGTTTATACAGCAGCATTTACCTCTGACTCTGTTCATGCAGAGTCAATATCAAGTATTTAAACAGAAAAATAAGTCATTCTTGAATAACCCTTCTAAAAATACACAATAGACACACTTTCAGTGGCAGTGATTCAAGGAAGTCAGTTTCTTTCTTCATTTGTAGTATACGGTACACAAAAATTGTTTTGGGCCAGTTAGTGTTACTCTTGGCTTTACACACTTACTATATCAAATTATACATGCATTCAGCTTAGAAAACATACTTCTAATGTTGGGAGTGCAGTGTGAGCCAGGACATTTACAGCAAATAAGGATACACAACAGTTCATTCAGAGATAGATTTGCCATTCACTGCATTATATTGTTAGTTGAATGAGATAGATCTACAGCGATGCTTCAATGCATTAGATTAGCTTTGTTTTAGTGTCTACTGTTCATTGCTCCACCGTGGGAAATTCAGTCAACAGTGCACAGTTCCGAAGAAACCGATGCTGCTGTGCATAATCATTGATGCATTGACGATCGTTCATTGTCAATGTCACTGTCAGAAAAACAACAACTGTATCTTTCATCGTCACCACTACACAATGGCTCGTAGGCCTATTTTCCTATGACACTGAACACGGTTTCGGAGACACTCAGACAGTACTGCCTGGCCCATAGATCTAGATCTACCCTTGCTCTCACTTTCTAACAAACTGATGTATTATTGCAATATAATCTGACACACACTCACACACCGAGGCGCACAAACGAACACACACACCGTGGGACACACAAACTACACGCACACAACGGATGAATCTTGCTCTTACCTGTTGGATGATCCAAACCGATTAAAATCGGCGACAGGAAGATGTACAAGCCAAATTTGTACAGTCGCTGATGTAAAAAGTGGAAATTTAGTCAATGTTCATAGCAAATCTCCCGACTCAAGGTAGATCGTGTCCCAAATCAGCTGTGCCGGTCACTTCACGACTTGTATTTGAACCCCCTCCAAAGCGCAATCAATGTTTCAACTTCTTTGTCGACATCATTCTTTGGTTCATGCGTCGGACTGCCGAATATTTGATTTTTTTGTACAGCAAAATCAAAGACTGTCATGGCGGCCGCCATTTGTATTTTTGCAATAGTTCGAAACTAAGGAATTTGGTCCTCCTCGGAGGAGGACCAAATTTAGGCAAGTTAGTCACCAACTTAGGTCGGAACATTTGAAAATATCGTGCCATGCATTGCGCACTAGAGCGATAGTTTCGAACTTTGGATTTAGTTCCCAACTAGCTTGATAGTCTCCATTCATGCATTCCACTACAGAGCTGTGCAAACTACACACGCCACGCGCGCGAGGAAAAAGCCCCAGAGAGGGGGTGACGTCACGAACCTTTGATGTCAAACAAATCTTGACGTGGTCTAATAGTCCATATTCGTAAATCGCGCGGGAGGAGAGCGCGAGAGTAGCTTCCCTTGAAAGGGATAACAAACATGGCGTGTTTTGTTTTCACAGTGCTGTGTAGACTGTGACATTTTTGAAGTTATAAAATGCCGAGAGTGAAAAGATGTGCATGGGGAGTGTGCAATATGGACACTAGGTATCCCGAACGATGTGTGGGGGTCGATTTTTTTCCATTCGTGAAGCCTGGAAAGTTTAATTACCACTACGATAAGTGTCAGCGCTGGGTCACAGCTTGCTTATGTACAGACCCAACAGTCAACTCCGTCCAGAAAGCATCGGTCGGAATCACTTCATTTGCAGTCAAGTATGCGAAGTTGCTTTGCACATTTTCTAGTTTTATTTAAAGGTTGATATGTGTTTTATTTAAAGGTTGATATGTGTTTCATGTGCTTATATTGGCATGCTGCGTCAGAACCTGATCTTCATTCAGCCCACATGGCACTGCCATAAGTGATGTTGAGTTGAAAAAGCATCAGCAGTTGGGGTCAGTCAATCTTCCATCAGACCTAAATCAGCAACAGTTTGCAAAGTGATACATATGGCATGAAATGATACATGTCCAGGAATCCTGCTTTCTGCTAATCCAGATTTGTTTGCACAACTTTCCATACCTTGGGGGCGGGGATATAGCTCAGTTGGTAGCGCGCTGGATTTGTATTCAGTTGGCCGCTGTCAGCGTGAGTTCGATCCCAGGTTCGGCGGAAATTTATTTCAGAGTCAACTTTGTGTGCAGACTCTCTTCGGTGTCCGAACCCTCCCCCCGTGTACACTACATTGGGTGTGCACGTTAAAGATCCCACGATTGACAAAAGGGTCTTTCCTGGCAAAATTGCTTAGGCACATATAATAATTGTCTACCTATACCCGTGTGACTTGGAATAATAGGCCGTGAAAGGTAAATATGCGCCGAAATGGCTGCAATCTACTGGCCGTATAAAATTTCATCTCACACGGCATCACTGCAGAGCGCCTAGAACTGTACCCACGGAATATGCGCGATATAAGCGTCATTGATTGATTGATTGATTGATTGAAATCAAAGTTGGTTAGTGGGTTCCCTTTTTTCAAGAAGACATAGTAAATTCATGAACATGTCTGATATTGTATCTGCTTGTCCATTATTGGCAGGATTTTATTGAGAAGTATCCTGCCATACAGAAGGAGGAAGTAATAGCGCACACAAAAGCCTATGTTGATAACATTTCAAGTTTTTCTTGACTTCTTACACCTGTTTGTATTATGTTCAGCCGTGTTTTATAGTATTATCTTAAAGTTATGAAGTCGCAACACTAATGCTGAAAAGGTTAATTAATGGTTTAACACTTCAGTATAAAGCACACACAATTAATGACTTCATCATTCTGCCCACAACTGTGTCCGTATGCTTATGGGGGAAGTTCGCGAAAACTCCCGAAGTTTCGAGTGACATCGGAAGAACTTGCCTCACTTTCGTATGCATGGGCCGGAAGAAGGGCTTACTTCGAAGCAAAGCGAGGAAGTAATTGATGGTAGTTTGCGACAACGTCCTACGTTTTGAGCGACATCGGAAGTACATCCTCAATTTCGCATGCATGGGACGGAAAACGTGCTTACTTTTGAAGCAAGCGAGGAAGTAATGGAGGGTAATTGTACTACAGCGAAACGCCTCCTGTAAACACGCTGCTTCCAAAGTTTCTCAGTGCAAAATAGCAGGGCTTTTCTTCGGTTTTTCATATAAAACCGATATAACGCAAAGGAAAGTCCCAAAGAGATAAAATAGAAAGAAAAGTCGTATCTCGTGCGTGCATTTCGTGTACATTTCCCTGAATACAAACCTGAGTTGCCAGCTTTGACTTTTGTTCGTTCTGGGTCACTAGCCACCACTCTTAAAATTTCATCCCCGCTTCAAGGAGGGGGTGTTTCTATGTAAATGGGCGTCTGTGTGTGCATGTGTGAGTGTGTGTTTGTGTGAAAGTATGCGTGTGCGTGTGTGTGTGTGTGTGTGTGTGTGCGTGCGTGCGTGCGTGCATGCGTGCGTGCGTGCGTGCGTGCGTGCGTAGGTGTGCGTCTGTTCATTCATTCGAGTCATTCGTTTGCAGTGCACGCGCGCACATGTGTGTGTGGGGGGAGGGTGTGTGTTTGTGTGTGTATGTGTGTGTGTGTGTGTGTGTGTGCGTGTGTGCGTGTGCGTGTGTGTGTGAACGTGTTTGTATGTATTTGTGCGAGTGCCTGTGTGTGCGTGTGTGCGGGTATAATTGTGCGTTTGTTTGTGTGCGCGTGCGTGTGTGTGTGTGTGTGTGTGTGTGTGTGTGTGTGTGTGTGTGTGTTCAACGGTGTGTGGGTGTGTGTGTGTGTGCACCCCACCCCCTCCCCACCCCCTCTCTTCCACACACACACACACACTATTATGAGCTGATTATTTGCGCCTCGAAATTTTATTTATTTTCTTACGTTTTATGTTGTTTGTTGTGATTCACCACACCCGAGTTTCTCGAAATTGAGATAATAAAGTGTTCTATGTCTAACACACATGCACACACGCGCGTAGGATAAACAAATCCAATCTTGACTTTCAACTTTACATAAACATACATCCTGTTCACAATTAACGAGGACAAACATAATTTACTAACACCTAAGTACAACAATTTATCTTTTGTAAAAATTTGGACACACACTTTTCCCAATTAATATGAAAGTTACTGAACTTATCTTCTTTTCACTACACCTTATATCTTGATTCCCCCCCAAACTTGAGTTCTGCCTTTTTAAATTGACCAGTAGCCCAAAACTTTTGCTCTAACCAAACAGTTTTACTGATACACAATCATAAAAAAAAGAGGTTTAACATAACTGACTTCGCTACCACATAAACAAAAAAAAAGTTTTATTCTCCCCAACATTCTGGTCAACAAAATCATTATTACAGACAGTCATTCAATTTCAAGACAATCATCACAGCTTTGAACAGACCATTTCGTTCAACCAGTCAAAAACAACAACTATAGTAAAAGCTACAGCGCGATCAACGTTCGCCCATTTACGAACTCGCGATGAGATTTGTTTCTTCTGGTCACCAAGCCTACCGTTTACAAACGCATGCGCACTAATTGGGATTTCCCCAATTTCCTCGACCTTGACCTCAGGACTCTCGAAGCCACTACTTCGGCGTTCAAGTTAGCTCGTGCATACCGAGTAGCTGACAACTTTGCTTCCGAAGTTCCCACTTTCAAAGTTAATTTCATAATTTATACGACGATATCGCATCTTAAAGGTCCTTACTCATCTAAAAGAAACATCCAACGCACGCTACAATTGCATGACATTCTGGTTTTAAAGGCAGCTCATTGGAAAATGAGCTCAGACACAATATTGAAGACGTGAAATGCGTCAATCGAGCAATTGTCGTAACTTGGCTTCAATGAGACGGTCGGCTACCTTGCACCATAGACACGAACTGTGACATTCTTGTTTAATTTAGGTGAAAAACTTGAAACAGCGGGGCTCAAAACCGACAGTACGATCATTTACTGACCGAAAAAAACGTGCTCGAGTCATTCGGCGAAGATGGT